>NW_024057956.1:0-62500 GCF_016432855.1 Salvelinus namaycush | reverse complement strand
TAACACATCTCTGTGCTAAATGACATGTGGAGCTGACTGAACTAACACATCTCTGTGCTAAATGACATGTGGAGCTGACTGAACTAACACATCTCTGTGCTAAATGACATGTGGAGCTGACTGAACTGACACATCTCTGTGCTAAATGACATGTGGAGCTGACTGAACTGACACATCTCTGTGCTAAATGACATGTGGAGCTGACTGAACTAACACATCTCTGTGCTAAATGACATGTGGAGCTGACTGAACTGACACATCTCTGTGCTAAATGACATGTGGAGCTGACTGAACTGACACATCTCTGTGCTAAATGACATGTGGAGCTGACTGAACTGACACATCTCTGTGCTAAATGACATGTGGAGCTGACTGAACTAACACATCTCTGTGCTAAATGACATGTGGAGCTGACTGAACTGACACATCTCTGTGCTAAATGACATGTGGAGCTGACTGAACTAACACATCTCTGTGCTAAATGACATGTGGAGCTGACTGAACTGACACATCTCTGTGCTAAATGACATGTGGAGCTGACTGAACTGACACATCTCTGTGCTAAATGACATGTGGAGCTGACTGAACTAACACATCTCTGTGCTAAATGACATGTGGAGCTGACTGAACTAACACATCTCTGTGCTAAATGACATGTGGAGCTGACTGAACTAACACATCTCTGTGCTAAATGACATGTGGAGCTGACTGAACTAACACATCTCTGTGCTAAATGACATGTGGAGCTGACTGAACTAACACATCTCTGTGCTAAATGACATGTGGAGCTGACTGAACTGACACACATAGATGCAGAGGTGGTGTATCAAATTATTCTGAGCATTATCCACATTATAAAGCATTATCTGCATTATAAAGCTTTATCTGCATTATAAAGCATTATCTGCATTATAAAGCATTATCCACATTATAAAGCATTATCTGTATTATAAAGCATTATCTGTATTATAAAGCATTATCTGCATTATAAAGCATTATCTGTATTATAAAGCATTATCTGTATTATAAAGCATTATCCTCATTATAAAGCATTATCTGTATTATAAAGCATTATCCACATTATAAAGCATTTAACTGCATTATAAAGCATTATCTGTATTATAAAGCATTATCTGCATTATAAAGCATTATCTGCATTATAAAGCATTTAACTGCATTATAAAGCATTATCTGCATTATAAAGCATTTAACTGCATTATAAAGCATTATCTGCATTATAAAGCATTATCTGCATTATAAAGCATTATCTGGAAAAAAATACCCACAAATTAGTTGCATTATTTTAATTATACAAAGTAGCTCAACAGCTCGGATGATTTGATTCGCTATCTTCGTATTTTCTAAATTATTTATTCAAGTGTTTAACGTATAGATAAACACAATATATACTATTGTGATGTCAGTATTTCTGAGTCCCATAAAAACCATCCCTTTAAATAAAAGTTACACAAATATTTGACCTGAAATCATTCTATCCCAACTATCATCCACACCTCCTGGAGAACGGCAGAGCGACAAAACCGACGGAGGAACACAAGATACGTTTATCGTGGGTTGAAATGCAGTTGTCTTTGGGATGAGCTCTGGAATACAGATTTTCCACCGTGATGTGAAATGTTGGCAGGAGACAGAGAGGTCCCTGGCCCCTGGGCTTTGCCGTTGTGTGTGTGTGTGTGTGTGTGTCTGTGTGTGTGTGTGTGTGTGTGTGTCTGTGTGTCTGTGTGTGTCTGTGTGTGTGTGTGTGTCTGTGTGTGTGTGTGTGTGTGTGTGTGTGTGTGTGTGTGTGTGTGTGTGTGTGTGTGTGTGTCTGTGTGTGTGTGTGTGTGTGTGTGTGTGTCTGTGTGTGTGTGTGTGTGTGTCTGTGTGTGTGTGTGTCTGTGTGTGTGTGTGTCGCAGAGGCGTCATGCCCATAAGGGGCACATGCCCTCTCAGATTCTGTTGTTGCTGTTTGTTAAAGGAATAACTAAACTTCATTTTTAAGCCCACATTTTATCATAATTATTATAAAAAGATCTTTCAGCTGTATTTTTGCAGAGGGTGCACACTGACTGGACCAGGCAAAGACTACTCCCCCCCCCCCCCCCACCCCCACCCTCCTCTCTATTCTACCTGGTAAGTGGTTCCTTCCAAGACCACGGACGAAAGACTCCCTAGATATTCTAGTGTGTGCAGACAGTATCGTCAGTCGAAGGAAGAGAGAGAGAGTGTAGAGTGACACACAGCGTTAGATTTGACCTGGCAGTTTTGTGAAGTTGATTTCGGCTGGCCAGTTAGATAGCCTCTCAACTTCATAACTAGCTACCAAACCCATTTCAGACTATCAATCAAGTCATGGGAGCTTGCTAGGTTGGTAGACTTCAGAAAAGCAATAACAACATGTAGTGAATAAGCCATTCCTTTCAATCTATTACCCCGATTTGATTTTTTCTCTCTCAAAACTATTAAAAAAATAGCGTATATAGTTTCTTTAAAAGAAACCAGTCGGGAGGATACAGACAGCTCAAGAGGAATGCTGAGATATGCAGAAAAAGCCTTGGTTTAAATGTCATCTGGCACCTTGTGATAATAACATGATATTTGTGTGTTGCTATTGATGCCGTGATATGTGCTTGTATTGATGATGTGTGGTGTGATCCCATGCAATGTGTCGTAATGTGGAGGTCATATCCTGGACACGTTAGTGCAATGTGTCGTAATGTGGAGGTCATATCCTGGACACGTTAGTGCAATGTGTCGTAATGTGGAGGTCATATCCTGGACACGTTAGTGCAATGTGTCGTAATGTGGAGGTCATATCCTGGACACGTTAGTGCAATGTGTCGTAATGTGGAGGTCATATCCTGGACACGTTAGTGCAATGTGTCGTAATGTGGAGGTCATATCCTGGACACGTTAGTGCAATGTGTCGTAATGTGGAGGTCATATCCTGGACACGTTAGTGCAATGTGTCGTAATGTGGAGGTCATATCCTGGACACGTTAATGCAGTCGATTGAGATGTGTGATTTAAAGCGGTCAGAATGAAACCCCTCGTTAACATGACATTTGAAACAGGTAAAGTGGTATTCTAAGATAACTTGTAGATTTGCAGGGAAGAGAAAAAAGAAAAGCTGTTTCAGTTAAATTCTCCAACTTCACGTGATTCGTGCTCCTCTAAAATAATGGGTGCGTCACAGTGTTATGTATGTGTGTGTGTGTGGCTGCTTCCCTGCTACCCTCTCTGCAGCGTGGCATGGCATGGCAGCGCCCGCTCCCTTTGTTATGCACCACAGCGTCTTCCACTAGAAGGAGATACGTTTGGTATAATTAATAACAGGAGGGAAATGTTGGCCGTAATCATACGTGGGTATATTTTTGGTTACAGAGTCCTTGTTTTTAGTTGAATGAACAGTGTAGTGTAATCCCAGGAGGAGAGGAGGACTGGACAGAAGGCGATGGGAGAAGTACGCTCTGTTTCACACCACTGCAGTTCAACTCCAAAGAGTGACAGGGCGATAGGTGTGGCTTTGTGTTTTCGGGTGCCCACGGTCTCTGGGTGACAGGGCAATAGGTGCGGCTTGTGTAGCCACGATATCTGGCGTGCCACAGTATTTGTTCTGCCCCCGGTGCCCAGGGTGTTACCCTGGGGCTGAGTGTTACCTTGGTGCTGAGTGTTACCCTGGGGCTGAGTGTTACCCTGGGGCTGAGTGTTACCCTGGGGCTGAGTGTTACCCTGGGGCTGAGTGTTACCCTGGGGCTGAGTGTTACCCTGGGGCTGAGTGTTACCCTGGGGCTGGGGCTGAGTGTTACCCTGGGGCTGAGTGTTACCCTGGGACTGAGTGTTACCCTGGCTCTGGCTGAGGCTCCCTCTGACCTGGTGGTTTGGCCTGATCCTGGTCCATTTCCAGGGTTTTGGGTTAGGCCTAGCCCCCATTCAGTACCCTCCCTGGCCCAATTCAGTACCCTCCCTGGCCCCCATTCAGTACCCTCCCTGGCCCCCATTCAGTACCCTCCCTGGCCCCCATTCAGTACCCTCCCTGGCCCTCATTCAGTACCCTCCCTGGCCCTCATTCAGTACCCTCCCTAGCCCCCATTCAGTACCCTCCCTGGCCCCCATTCAGTACCCTTCCTGGCCCCCAATCAGTACCCTCCCTAGCCCCCATTCAGTACCCTCCCTGGCCCTCATTCAGTACCCTCCCTATCCCCCATTCAGTACCCTCCCTGGCCCCCATTCAGTACCCTCCCTGGCTCCCATTCAGTACCCTCCCTATCCCCCATTCAGTACCCTCCCTGGCCCCATTCAGTAACCTCCCTGGCCCCCATTCAGTACCCTCCCTGGCCCCATTCAGTACCCTCCCTGGCCCCCATTCAGTACCCTCCCTGGTCCCCATTCAGTACCCTCCCTAGCCCCCATTCAGTACCCTCCCTAGCCCCCATTCAGTACCCTCCCTGGCCCCCATTCAGTACCCTCCCTGGCCCCCATTCAGTACCCTCCCTAGCCCCCATTCAGTACCCTCCATAGCCCCCATTCAGTACCCTCCCTAGCCCCCATTCAGTACCCTCCCTGGCCCCCATTCAGTACCCTCCCTGGCCCCCATTCAGTACCCTCCCTTGCCCCCATTCAGTACCCTCCCTAGCCCCCATTCTGTACCCTCCCTAGCCTCCATTCAGTACCCTCCCTTGCCCCCATTCAGTACCCTCCCTGGCCCTCATTCAGTACCCTCCCTGGCTCCCATTCAGTACCCTCCCTGGCCCTCATTCAGTACCCTCCCTAGCCCCCATTCTGTACCCTCCCTAGCTCCCATTCAGTACCCTCCCTAGCCCCCATTCAGTACCCTCCCTAGCCCCCATTCTGTACCCTCCCTAGCTCCCATTCAGTACCCTCCCTTGCCCCCATTCAGTACCCTCCCTGGCCCTCATTCAGTACCCTCCCTGGCCCCCATTCAGTACCCTCCCTGGCCCCCATTCAGTACCCTCCCTAGCCCCCATTCAGTACCCTCCCTGGCCCCCATTCAGTACCCTCCCTGGCCCCCATTCAGTACCCTTCCTGGCCCCCAATCAGTACCCTCCCTGGCCCCCAATCAGTACCCTCCCTAGCCCCCATTCAGTACCCTCCCTGGCCCCCATTCAGTACCCTCCCTGGCCCCCATTCAGTACCCTTCCTGGCCCCCAATCAGTACCCTCCCTAGCCCCCATTCAGTACCCTCCCTGGCCCCCATTCAGTACCCTCCCTAGCCCCCATTCAGTACCGTCCCTAGCCCCCATTCAGTACCCTCCCTGGCCCCCATTCAGTACCCTCCCTAGCCCCCATTCAGTACCCTCCCTGGCCCCCATTCAGTACCCTCCCTAGCCCCCATTCAGTACCCTCCCTGGCCCCCATTCAGTACCCTCCCTGGCCCCCATTCAGTACCCTTCCTGGCCCCCAATCAGTACCCTCCCTGGCCCCCAATCAGTACCCTCCCTAGCCCCCATTCAGTACCCTCCCTGGCCCCCATTCAGTACCCTCCCTGGCCCCCATTCAGTACCCTTCCTGGCCCCCAATCAGTACCCTCCCTAGCCCTCATTCAGTACCCTCCCTGGCTCCCATTCAGTACCCTCCCTGGCCCTCATTCAGTACCCTCCCTAGCCCCCATTCTGTACCCTCCCTAGCTCCCATTCAGTACCCTCCCTAGCCCCCATTCAGTACCCTCCCTAGCCCCCATTCTGTACCCTCCCTAGCTCCCATTCAGTACCCTCCCTTGCCCCCATTCAGTACCCTCCCTGGCCCTCATTCAGTACCCTCCCTGGCCCCCATTCAGTACCCTCCCTGGCCCCCATTCAGTACCCTCCCTGGCCCCCATTCAGTACCCTCCCTGGCCCCCATTCAGTACCCTTCCTGGCCCCCAATCAGTACCCTCCCTGGCCCCCAATCAGTACCCTCCCTAGCCCCCATTCAGTACCCTCCCTGGCCCCCATTCAGTACCCTCCCTGGCCCCCATTCAGTACCCTTCCTGGCCCCCAATCAGTACCCTCCCTAGCCCCCATTCAGTACCCTCCCTGGCCCCCATTCAGTACCCTCCCTAGCCCCCATTCAGTACCGTCCCTAGCCCCCATTCAGTACCCTCCCTGGCCCCCATTCAGTACCCTCCCTAGCCCCCATTCAGTACCCTCCCTGGTCCCCATTCAGTACCCTCCCTAGCCCCCATTCAGTACCCTCCCTGGTCCCCATTCTGTACCCTCCCTAGCCCCCATTCTGTACCCTCCCTTGCCCCCATTCAGTACCCTCCCTGGCCCTCATTCAGTACCCTCCCTTGCCCCCATTCAGTACCCTCCCTGGCCCCCATTCAGTACCCTTCCTGGCCCCCAATCAGTACCCTCCCTAGCCCCCATTCAGTACCCTCCCTAGCCCCCATTCAGTACCCTCCCTGGCCCCCATTCAGTACCGTCCCTAGCCCCCATTCAGTACCCTCCCTTGCCCCCATTCAGTACCCTCCCTGGCCCTCATTCAGTACGCTTCCTGGCCCCCAATCAGTACCCTCCCTAGCCCCCATTCAGTACCCTCCCTAGCCCCCATTCAGTACCCTCCCTGGCCCTCATTCAGTACCCTCCCTGGCTCCCATTCAGTACCGTCCCTAGCCCCCATTCAGTACCCTCCCTAGCCCCCATTCAGTACCCTCCCTAGCCCCCATTCAGTACCCTCCCTAGCCCCCATTCAGTACCCTCCCTAGCCCCCATTCAGTACCCTCCCTGGCCCCATTCAGTACCTTCCCTAGCCCCATTCAGTACCCTCCCTAGCCCCCATTCAGTACACTCCCTGGCCCCCATTCAGTACCGTCCCTAGCCCCCATTCAGTACCCGCCCTAGCCCCCATTCAGTACCCTCCTTAGCCCCCATTCAGTACCGTCCCCAGCCCCCATTCAGTACCCTCCTTAGCCCCCATTCAGTACCCTCCTTAGCCCCCATTCAGTATCCTCCCTAGCCCCCATTCAGTACCCTCCCTGCCCCCATTCAGCACCTTCCTTAGCCCCCATTCAGCACCTTCCCTATCCCCCATTCAGTACCCTCCCTAGCCCCCATTCAGTACCCTTCCTAGCCACCTTTCAGTACCCTCCCTGGCCCCATTCAGTACCTTCCATAGCCCCATTCAGTACCCTCCCTAGCCCCCATTCAGTACACTCCCTGGCCCCCATTCAGTACCGTCCCTAGCCCCCATTCAGTACCCGCCCTAGCCCCCATTCAGTACCCTCCCTGGCTCCCATTCAGTACCGTCCCTAGCCCCCATTCAGTACCCTCCTTAGCCCCCATTCAGTATCCTCCCTAGCCCCCATTCAGTACCCTCCCTGCCCCCATTCAGCACCTTCCTTAGCCCCCATTCAGCACCTTCCCTATCCCCCATTCAGTACCCTCCCTGGCCCCCATTCAGTACCCTCCCTGGCCCCCATTCAGTACCCTCCCTGGCCCTCATTCAGTACCCTCCCTGGCCCCCATTCAGTACCATCCCTGGCCCCCATTCAGTACCCTCCCTGGCCCTCATTCAGTACCCTCCCTGGCCCCCATTCAGTACCATCCCTGGCCCCCATTCAGTACCCTCCCTGGCCCTCATTCAGTACCCTCCCTAGCCCCCATTCAGTACCCTCCCTGGCCCTCATTCAGTACCCTCCCTGGCCCCCATTCAGTACCATCCCTGGCCCCATTCAGTACCCTCCCTGGCCCTCATTCAGTACCCTCCCTAGCCCCCATTCAGTACCCTCCCTGGCCCCCATTCAGTACCCTCAGAGCCACCGTGCCAGGCTTGGTCCTCACCCACTCACCCACTCCCTGGCCCCCTCAGAGCCACCGTGCCAGGCTTGGTCCTCACCCCCTCCCTGGCCCCCTCAGAGCCACCGTGCCAGGCTTGGTCCTCACCCACTCCCTGGCCCCCTCAGAGCCACCGTGCCAGGCTTGGTCGTCACCCACTCCCCGGCCCCTCTGGCCTAGCTCCTGTCAGACCCCTCCCTGGCCCCCTCAGAGCCACCGTGCCAGGCTTGGTCCTCACCCTCTCCCCGGCCGCTCTGGCCTGGCTCCAGGGCTACTTCTTCTAATAAAGAGAGTCTTTGAAGAGTCGTTACGAATAATGACGCATTTACTGCCATTGCCGCTCGCTACCTCTGCCAACTTTCTGTCTTAATCCAAGGGGCATTTTCAATTTGGGTGGGGGGGAAGGAGGGGTAGTGGGTTAGGCGTCAGCTTGGAGTCCACACGTACACACACATGCTCCACTCAGAGTATTAAGGAGCCAGCCGGATGCTACGCCAATGAGAAGCTCTTACAATTGAGGTTTTAAACCTCTTCAAACAGAGGAGGGGGGGGGGGGATTTAGTGAGAGGGAAATCCCTCAAGACAACAACAGTTTTGTATGGATGCAACAAAAAAAAACGTAATTAATATTCCCCTTAAGGATAAATACTTTTAGAAAATCTGTCTGGCTTCCCCCCATCCCTTTGTCTGACTGAAATATTTTGCTGGCAAGATGCAGGGCTATAAATAATGTTCTCTGAAGGTGTATCCTAACGTCTAATTAACTCTACTGTAGCTTACTGTAATACACTCTACTGTAATACACTGGACAGTAATACACTCTACTGTAGCTTACTGTAATACACTGGACAGTAATACACTCTACTGTAGCTTACTGTAATACACTGGACAGTAATACACTCTACTGTAGCTTACTGTAATACACTGGACAGTAATACGTTCTACTGTAGCTTACTGTAATACACTGGTCAGTAATACACTCTACTGTAGCTTACTGTAATACACTGGGCAGTAATACACTCTACTGTAGCTTACTGTAATACACTGGACAGTAATACACTCTACTGTAGCTTACTGTAATACACTGGACAGTAATAAACTCTACTGTAGCTTACTGTAATACACTGGACAGTAATACACTCTACTGTAGCTTACTGTAATACACTGGACAGTAATACACTACTGTAGCTTACTGTAATACACTGGACAGTAATACACTCTACTGTAGCTTACCGTAATACACTGGACAGTAATAAACTCTACTGTAGCTTACTGTAATACACTGGACAGTAATACACTCTACTGTAATACACTGGACAGTAATACACTCTACTGTAGCTTACTGTAATACACTGGTCAGTAATACACTCTACTGTAGCTTACTGTAATACACTGGACAGTAATACACTCTACTGTAATACACTGGACAGTAATACACTCTACTGTAGCTTACTGTAATACACTGGACAGTAATACACTCTACTGTAGCTTACTGTAATACACTGGTCAGTAATACACTCTACTGTAGCTTACTGTAATACACTGGACAGTAATACACTCTACTGTAGCTTACTGTAATACACTGGACAGTAATACACTCTACTGTAGCTTACTGTAATACACTGGACAGTAATACACTCTACTGTAATACACTGGACAGTAATACACTCTACTGTAATACACTGGACAGTAATACACTCTACTGTAGCTTACTGTAATACACTGGACAGTAATACACTCTACTGTAGCTTACTGTAATACACTGGACAGTAATAAGTTCTACTGTAATACACTGGACAGTAATACACTCTACTGTAATACACTGGACAGTAATACACTCTACTGTAATACACTGGACAGTAATACACTCTACTGTAATACACTGGACAGTAATACACTCTACTGTAATACACTGGACAGTAATACACTCTACTGTAGCTTACTGTAATACACTGGACAGTAATACACTCTACTGTAGCTTACTGTAATACACTGGACAGTAATACACTCTACTGTAGCTTACTGTAATACACTGGACAGTAATACACTCTACTGTAGCTTACTGTAATACACTGGACAGTAATACACTCTACTGTAGCTTACTGTAATACACTGGACAGTAATACACTCTACTGTAGCTTACTGTAATACACTGGACAGTAATACACTCTACTGTAATACACTGGACAGTAATACACTCTACTGTAATACACTGGACAGTAATACACTCTACTGTAGCTTACTGTAATACACTGGACAGTAATACACTCTACTGTAGCTTACTGTAATACACTGGACAGTAATACACTTTACTGTAGCTTACTGTAATACACTGGACAGTAATACACTCTACTGTAATACACTGGACAGTAATACACTCTACTGTAATACACTGGACAGTAATACACTCTACTGTAGCTTACTGTAATACACTGGACAGTAATACACTCTACTGTAATACACTGGTCAGTAATACACTCTACTGTAGCTTACTGTAATACACTGGACAGTAATACACTCTACTGTAGCTTACTGTAATACACTGGACAGTAATACACTACTGTAGCTTACTGTAATACACTGGTCAGTAATACACTCTACTGTAGCTTACTGTAATACACTGGACAGTAATACACTCTACTGTAGCTTACTGTAATACACTGGACAGTAATACACTCTACTGTAGCTTACTGTAATACACTGGTCAGTAATACACTCTACTGTAGCTTACTGTAATACACTGGACAGTAATACACTCTACTGTAGCTTACTGTAATACACTGGTCAGTAATACACTCTACTGTAATACACTGGACAGTAATACACTACTGTAGCTTACTGTAATACACTGGACAGTAATACACTACTGTAGCTTACTGTAATACACTGGACAGTAATACACTCTACTGTAGCTTACTGTAATACACTGGTCAGTAATACACTCTACTGTAATACACTGGTCAGTAATACACTCTACTGTAATACACTGGACAGTAATACACTACTGTAGCTTACTGTAATACACTGGACAGTAATACACTCTACTGTAGCTTATTGTAATACACTGGTCAGTAATACACTCTACTGTAGCTTACTGTAATACACTGGACAGTAATACACTCTACTGTATCTTACTGTAATACACTGGACAGTAATACACTCTACTGTAGCTTACTGTAATACACTGGACAGTAATACACTCTACTGTAGCTTACTGTAATACACTGGACAGTAATACACTCTACTGTAATACACTGGACAGTAATACACTCTACTGTAATACACTGGACAGTAATACACTCTACTGTATCTTACTGTAATACACTGGACAGTAATACACTCTACTGTAGCTTACTGTAATACACTGGACAGTAATAAACTCTACTGTAGCTTACTGTAATACACTGGACAGTAATACACTCTACTGTAATACACTGGACAGTAATACACTCTACTGTAATACACTGGACAGTAATACACTCTACTGTAATACACTGGACAGTAATAAACTCTACTGTATCTTACTGTAATACACTGGACAGTAATACACTCTACTGTAGCTTACTGTAATACACTGGACAGTAATACACTCTACTGTAGCTTACTGTAATACACTGGACAGTAATACACTCTACTGTAGCTTACTGTAATACACTGGGCAGTAATACACTCTACTGTAGCTTACTGTAATACACTGGACAGTAATACACTCTACTGTAGCTTACTGTAATACACTGGACAGTAATACACTCTACTGTAGCTTACTGTAATACACTGGGCAGTAATACACTCTACTGTAGCTTACTGTAATACACTGGACAGTAATACACTCTACTGTAATACACTGGACAGTAATACACTCTACTGTAGCTTACTGTAATACACTGGACAGTAATACACTCTACTGTAATACACTGGACAGTAATACACTCTACTTCACTGTGTGAGTGTCTGTGCGTACATCAGAATGTGTGTATGTATGTGTGCTAAGCCCTCTTTGTGATTGTGTCTAAACTAAATGAGTTGGTGTTTTATGAACAGATGTTTCCTCTGTCAGACAGTGTAAAGCTTTTAGGTAACAGGATCTCTCACCATGTGTGTGTGTGTGTGTGTGTGTGTGTGTGTGTGTGTGTGTGTGTGTGTGTGGGTGTGGGTGTGGGTGTGGGTGTGTGTGTGTGTGTGTGTGTGTGTGTGTGTGTGTGTGTGTGTGTGCGTTTGTGTAAAAATGTTTGTGTGTGTGTGTGTGTGTGTGTGTCATGACATGACTCAGAGAGTTTTCTGGTTAAGGCTAGATGGCATAAATCAGCTAATTAATATTTGAGTCATTTCCTGGACGTTAATTCTCCTGACCTGCTACGTTAATTATTCTAACCTGCTACGTTAATTATCCTGACCTGCTACGTTAATTCTCCTGACCTGCTACGTTAATTATCCTAACCTGCTACGTTAATTATCCTAACCATGCTACGTTAATTCTCCTAACCTGCTACATTAATTCTCCTAACCTGCTACGTTAATTCTCCTAACCTGCTACATTAATTCTCCTAACCTGCTACGTTAATTATTCTAACCTGCTACGTTAATTATCCTGACCTGCTATGTTAATTATTCTAACCTGCTACGTTAATTATCCTGACCTGCTACGTTAATTATCCTGACCTGCTATGTTAATTATTCTAACCTGCTACGTTAATTCTCCTGACCTGCTACGTTAATTATCCTGACCTGCTATGTTAATTACCCTAACCTGCTACGTTAATTAACCTGACCTGCTACGTTAATTCTCCTAACCTGCTACGTTAATTCTCCTGACCTGCTACGTTAATTAACCTAACCTGCTACGTTAATTATCCTGACCTGCTACGTTAATTAACCTAACCTGCTACGTTAATTATTCTAACCTGCTACGTTAATTCTCCTAACCTGCTACGTTAATTATTCTAACCTGCTACGTTAATTATTCTAACCTGCTACGTTAATTATCCTGACCTGCTACGTTAATTCTCCTAACCTGCTACGTTAATTATTCTAACCTGCTACGTTAATTATCCTGACCTGCTACATGAATTATCCTGACCTGCTACGTTAATTATCCTGACCTGCTACATGAATTCTCCTGACCTGCTACGTTAATTATCCTAACCTGCTACGTTAATTATCCTGACCTGCTACATGAATTATCCTGACCTGCTACGTTAATTATCCTGACCTGCTACATGAATTATCCTGACCTGCTATGTTAATTATCCTAACCTGCTACGTTAATTATCCTAACCATGCTACGTTAATTCTCCTAACCTGCTACATTAATTCTCCTAACCTGCTACGTTAATTATCCTAACCTGCTACGTTAATTATCCTAACCTGCTACATTAATTATCCTGACCTGCTACGTAATTCTCCTAACCTGCTACGTTAATTCTCCTAACCTGCTACGTTAATTCTCCTAACCCGCTACGTTAATTATCCTGACCTGCTACGTTAATTATCCTAACCGGGTACGTTAATTATCCTAACCTGCTACGTTAATTCTCCTAACCTGCTACGTTAATTCTCCTAACCTGCTACATTAATTCTCCTAACCTGCTACGTTAATTCTCCTAACCTGCTACGTTAATTCTCCGAACCTGCTACGTTAATTCTCCTAACCTGCTACATTAATTCTCCTAACCTGCTACGTTAATTCTCCTAACCTGCCACGTTAATTCTCCTAACCTGCTACGTTAATTATCCTAACCTGCTACGTTAATTATCCTAACCTGTTACGTTAATTCTCCTGACCTGCTACGTTAATTATCCTAACCTGCTACGTTAATTCTCCTAACCTGCTAGGTTAATTATCCTAACCTGCTACGTTAATTATCCTGACCTGCTACGTTAATTATCCTAACTTGCTACGTTAATTCTCCTAACCTGCTACATTAATTATCCTAACCTGCTACGTTAATTCTCCTAACCTGCTACTTTAATTCTCCTAACCTGCTACGTTAATTCTCCTAACCTGCTACGTTAATTCTCCTAACCTGCTACGTTAATTCTCCTAACCTGCTACGTTAATTCTCCTAACCTGCTACATTAATTATCCTGACCTGCTACGTTAATTCTCCTAACCTGCTACGTTAATTCTCCTAACCTGCTACGTTAATTCTCCTAACCTGCTACATTAATTCTCCTAACCTGCTACGTTAATTCTCCTAACCTGCTACGTTAATTCTCCTAACCTGCTACATTAATTCTCCTAACCTTCTACGTTAATTCTCCTAACCTGCTACGTTAATTCTCCTAACCTGCTACGTTAATTCTCCTAACCTGCTACGTTAATTCTCCTAACCTGCTACGTTAATTCTCCTAACCTGCTACGTTAATTCTCCTAACCTGCTACGTTAATTCTCCTAACCTGCTACATTAATTCTCCTAACCTGCTACGTTAATTCTCCTAACCTACTACATTAATTCTCCTAACCTGCTACGTTAATTCTCCTAACCTGCTACGTTAATTCTCCTAACCTGCTACGTTAATTCTCCTAACCTGCTACGTTAATTCTCCTAACCTGCTACGAGTTGTCTTCTTCTTCTCTTGTTTTCATGTTCCATTTATTTCTTGTTGGATCAACCTGACTTATTTACTCATAAAGGACTTTGTTTATTCTGAGAGAAAATACAATTGTTTTATGGGTGACAACTGGTGTGTAAGGCTACCAGTTCTGTTGGGCACCGAATATAGTTTAATTTTCTTTACCCTCCAAAGAACATGGCTGACATTTTACAGTCTCCCAACCAATTGTGCAATTTATTTGTATTTTTTTTGCATTTTGTGTAACTTATTTTTTTACTTATTGTTTGCATAATGTTGTTGCTACCGTCTCTTATGACCGAAAATAACTTCTGGACAGCGATTACTCACCGCGGACTGGAAGAAACGCTTTCCTTTAACGAGTCCGACAAGAAGGGTATCCTGCTTTCACCGGAACAGGTCCAGATCCACGCCTTTTGCGTGAAGAAAAGACGCCGGAAAAGAGGACGCAGATCGGGGATCCTTCTGAGAATCCGGAGGATCGGGGATCCTTCTGAGAATCCGGAGGATCGGGGATCCTTCTGAGAATCTGGAGGCGAGCGAGTAAACTCCCAATGCCTTCCATTCTCCTTGCTAACGTGCAATCGTTAGAAAATAACATTGATGACCTACTATTAAGATGATCCTACCAACGTGACATTAAAAACTGTAACATCTTGTGTTTCACCGAGTCGTGGCTGAACGAAGAAACGGACAATATAGAGCTGGCGGGATTTTCCATGCACTGGCAGAACAGAGACGCTACCTCTGGTAAGAGGAGGGGTGGGGGTGTGTGTCTCGAGGTATTGCTCGCCTGAGGTAGAGTACCTTATGATAAGCTGTCGACCACACTATCTATCAAGAGAGTTCTCATCTGTATTATTCGTAGCCGTCTATTTACCACCACAAAGCGGACCTGGCACTACGACAGCTCTCAACCAACTCTTTAAGGCCATACCCAAAGAAGAAAATGCTCACCCAGAAGCGGCACTCCTAGTGGCCGGGGACTTTAATGCAGGCAAACTTTCAGTTTTACCACATTTTTTACCAGCATGCCACGTGTAACCAGGGGGGGAAAAAATCCGAGACCACCTTTACTCCACACACACAGATGCATACAAAGCTCTCCCCCGCCCTCCATTTGGCAAATCTGACCACAATTCTATCCTCCTGATCCCTACTTACAAGCAAAAACTCAAGTAGGAACTACCAGTGACTCGCTCAATACAGTTGTCAGATGACGAGGATGCTACACTACATGACTGTTTTGCTAGCACAGACTGGATTATGTTGGATTGGATTCATCCAATGGCATTGAGGAATACACCACCTCAGTCATCGTCTTAATCAATAAATGCATCGATGACGTCATCCCCACAGTGACTGTACGTACATATCCCGACCAGAAGCCATGGATTACAGGCAAAATCAGCATCGAGCTAAAGGCTAGAGCTGCCGCTTTCAAGGAGCGGGAAACTAATCCTGACGCTTATAAGGAATCCCACTTTGCCCTCAGACGAACCATCAAACAAGCAAAGCGTCAATACAGGATTAAGATTGAATCTGACTACACCGGCTCTGACGCTCGTCAGATGTGGCAGGGCTTGAAAACTATTATGGACTACAAAGGGAAACCCAGACGCGAGCTGCCCAGTGACGCGAGCCTACCAGACGACCTAAATGTCTTTTATGCTCGCTTCGAGGAAAGCAACACTGAAGCATGCACGAGAGCACCAGCTGTTCTGGATGACTGTGTGATATTGCTCTCGGTAGCCGATGTGAACAAAACCTTTAAACAGGTCAACATTCACAAAGCCGCGGGGCCAGACAGATTACCAGGATGTGTACTCAAAGCATGTGCGGACCAACTGGCAAGTGTTTTCACTGACGTTTTCAACCTCTCCCTGACTGAGTCTGTAATACCAACATGTTTCAAGCAGACCACCATAGTCCCTGTGCACAAGGAAGTGATGGTAACCTGCCTAAATGATTACCGCCCTGTGGCACTCATGTCGGTAGCCATGAAGTGCTTTGAAAGGCTGGTCATCGCTCACATCAACACCATCATCCAAGACACCATAGACCCACTCCAATTCGCATACCAACCCAACAGATCCACAGATGACGCAATCTCAATTGCACTCCACACCACCCTTTCTCATCTAGACAAAAGGAACACATATGTGAGAATGCTGTTCATTGACTACAGCTCAGCGTTCAACACCATAGTGCCCACGAAGCTCATCACGAAGCTAAGGACTCTGGGACTAAACACCTCCCTCTGCAACTGGATCCTGGACTTCCTGACGGGCCGCCCCCAGGTGGTAAGAGTAGGCATTAATACGTTGATCCTTAACACTGGGGCCCCTCGGGGGTGTGTACTTAGTCCCCTCCTGTATTCCCTGTTCACCCACGACTGCGTGGCCAAACACGACTCCAACACCATCATTAAGTTTGCTGACGACAGAACAGTGGTAGGCCTGATCACCGACAACGATGAGACGGCCAATAGGGAGGAGGTCAGATTACTGGCAGTGTGGTGCCAGGACAACAACCTCTCCCTCAATGTGAGCAAGACAAAGGAGCTGATTGTGGACTATAGGAAAAGGAGTGCTGAACAGGCCCCCATTAACATCAACGGGGCTGAAGTGGAACAGGTTGAGAGTTTCAAGATCCTTGGTGTCCACTGAACCAACGACCTATAATGGTCCAAACATACCAAGACAGTTGTGAAGAGGGCACGACAAAACATTTTCCCCCTCAGGAGACTGAAAAGATTTGGCATGGGCCCCCAGATACTCAAAAGGTTCTACCGCTGCACCATCGAGAGCATCCTGATCGGTTGTATCACTGCCTGGTATGGCAACTGCTCGGCATCTGACCGTAAGGCGCTACAGAGGGTAGTGTGTACGACCCAGTACTTCACTGGGGCCAAGCTTCCTGCCATCCAGGACCTATATAATAGGCGGTGTCAGAGGAAAGCCCATAAAATTGTCAGAGACTCCAGTCACCCAAGTTATAGACTGCTTTCTCTGCTACCGCACGGCAAGCGGTACCGGAGCGCCAAGTCTAGGTTCCAAAAGGCTCTTCAACAGCTTCTACCCCCAAGCCATAAGACTGCTGAACAATTCATAAAAATCGCCACCGGACAATTTACATTGATATACCCCCCCCCCCGGTACACTGCTGCTACTCGCTGTTTGTTTGCTACCTATGCATAGTCACTTCACCCCCACCTACCTCAACTAATCTGTACCCCTCCACACTGATTCGGTACCGGTGCCCCCTGTATATAGCCGCCACACTGACTCGGTACCGGTGCCCCCTGTATATAGCCTCCTTATTGGTATTCTTATTGGGGTACTTTTTATTATTACTTTTTATTTTAGTCTACTTGGTAAATATTTTCTTCTTCTTGAACTGCACTGTTGGTTAAGCGCTTGTAAGTAAGCATTTCACGGTAAAATCTACACTTCGGTGCATGTGGCAAATAAAGTTTGATTTGATTTGATTACCACTGAACATAGTTTAATTTCCTTCACCCTCTGGGATTACCACTGAACATAGTTTAATTTCCTTAACCCTCTGGGATTACCACTGAACATAGATCAATTTCCTTTACCCTCTGGGATTACCACTGAACATAGATCAATTTCCTTTACCCTCTGGGATTACCACTGAACATAGTTTAATTTCCTTTAGCCTCTGGGATTACCACTGAACATAGATTAATTCCCATAACCCTCTGGGATTACCACTGAACATAGATTAATTTCCTTTACCCTCTGGGATTACCACTGAACATAGATCAATTTCCTTTACCCTCTGGGATTACCACTGAACATAGATCAATTTCCTTTACCCTCTGGGATTACCACTGAACATAGTTTAATTTCCTTAACCCTCTGGGATTACCACTGAACACAGTTTAATTTACTTTACCCTCTGGGATTACCACTGAACATATATTAATTCCCATAACCCTCTGGGATTACCACTGAACGTAGTTTAATTTCCTTTACCCTCTGGGATTACCACTGAACATAGTTTAATTTCCTTAACCCTCTGGGATTACCACTGAACATAGATCAATTTCCTTTACCCTCTGGGATTACCACTGAACATAGTTTAATTCCCTTAATCCTCTGGGATTACCACTGACCATAGTTTAAATCCCTTAACCCTCTGGGATTACCACTGACCATAGTTTAAATCCCTTTACCCTCTGGGATTACCACTGAACATAGATTAATTCCCATAACCCTCTGGGATTACCACTGAACATAGTTTAATTTCCTTTACCCTCTAAGATTACCACTGAACATAGTTTAATTTCCTTAACCCTCTGGGATTACCAATGAACATAGTTTAATTTCCTTAACCCTCTGGGATTACCACTGAACATAGTTTAATTCCCTTCACCCTCTGGGATTACCACTGAACATAGTTTAAATCCCTTAACCCTCTGGGATTACCACTGAACATAGATCAATTTCCTTAACCCTCTGGGATTACCACTGAACATAGTTTAATTTCCTTAACCCTCTGGGATTACCACTGAACATAGTTTAATTCCCTTCACCCTTTGGGATTACCACTGAACATAGATTAATTCCCTTCACCCTCTGGGATTACCGCTGCATCATATACACAGGATAGATAGTTAGATACATTTGCTTGATATTTCTTTGTTTTATTGTAATAAATATTACTGCCATATTTCTATAAAAACATTTTACGAAGTCCTGCTTTTCCTACCTACTGCAACAACAACAAAAGGCAGAATGGCTCTCTCATATGTTGACAGGTTGACCAATAATGTCTTTCAGAGAGAGAAAGCTGTCTGATAGACACGTTTCTCCCCGGGAGGCTGGCCCTGACTGATGTGTTCAGGAGAATTAACCTGAGCTGACCAGCAGTGGGAGGACAGAGACTCTGGCTGCCACACTCTCACTCTTTCTTTCTCTCTCTCTCTCTCTCTCTCTCTCTCTCTCTCTCTCTCTCACTCTCTCTCTCTCACTGGCACACACACGCACACACACACACACACATACACACACACACACACACACACGCACACACAAACACACACACACACACACACGCACGCACGCGCACACACACACACACACACACACACACACACACACACACACACACACACACACACACACACACACACACACACACACTTGAGGACTGACGGCGGGGGGTTGTGGGTATCTCTCTCTCCCACTGTCGGCCATATGAACCCCCCCATGAGGAGAGGTCTTCAGTGTCATAGGGCTTAAATCAGCAGGGCGTCACAGGATGTGTTTCAGTTTAATAAAAATGTATTTCCCCTCTCACCTTAAGATGGCGGCGCTGAGGAGGGCGAGCATCTCGCAGAGTTAATTGTTACTTTGTTTGATCTGATTTTTTTGTGTACTAATTTCCCTACGACAAAACAAACATCTCTGGATCATGAATCAGAAGATACTTATCCTCTCCGACCCTTTGTTACCTGCTGCTCCTGGCCGAGATGACCGAAGGAAACGCCGGCGACGAAAGAAAAGGAAAGGAAATGGGGGACTTCAAGCTGAAAAGACGAGCTACACAACCTCTTCTTTCTAGTGTTGGGTTCTGAGAATATGAAATGTTACTCATTCATGTCACTGTGCTAAGGTTGAGGGTCTACAAAAGAAGTTAAGGGTTATACGAGGAACGTATCAGTGCTAGTGTGAAATGCTTTTTGTCTGAAGACAGCTGTGTCGAATCCTTTGGGAATAATTAAACTTGGCTCAGTTTCTCTAGTGTCTGTGAGTTATTTCCTCCTGAAAAATGAGAAGCTAACACTAGTATCCTGATAGCTAATGTCCAATCACTGGAAAATACACTTTATGAACTCGGAGCAAGGCTTCAATCACAGAAGGACATCAGAAGGACAGCTCAGGTGCATCCTGTTGACATTGATCATCCAAGAGATGTTTCTACAACTTGATTGGTGTCCACCTGTGGTAAATTCAATTGATTGGACATGATTTAGAAAGGCACACACCTGTCTATATAAGGTCCCACAGTTGACAGTGCATGTCAGAGCAAAAACCAAGCCACGAGGTCAAAGGAATTGTCCGTAGAGCTCCCGAGAAAGGATTGTGTCGAGGCACAGATCTAGGGAAGGGTACTAAAAATGTTTTGCAGCATTGAAGGTCCCCAAGAACACAGTGGCCTCCATCATTCTTAAATGGAAGCAGTTTGGAACCACCAAGACTCTTCCTAGAGCTGGCCGCCCGGCCAAACTGAGCAATCGGGGGAGAAGGCCCTTAGTCAGGGAGGTGACCAAGAACCCGATGGTCACTCTGACAGAGCTCCAGAGTTCCTCTGTGGAGAAGGATAACCATCTCTATAGCACTCCACCAATCAGGCCTTTATGGTAGACTGGCCAGACGGAAACCACTCCTCAGTAAAAGGCACATGACGGCTCGCTTGGAGTTTGCCAAAGGGCACCTAAAGCACTCTCAGACCATGAGAAACAAGATTCTCTGGTCTGATGAAACCAAGATTGAGCTCTTTGGCCTGAATGCCAAGGGTCACGTCTGGAGGAAACCAGGTACCGTTCATCACCTGGACAATACCATCCCCACGGTGATGGGAATGTTTTTTCAGCCATTTACTTTATGTTTAGATTATTCAATTGTATTATTCCTTATTGTTGTTGCATTGTCCAGAAGGAACCTGCAAGGAAGCATTTGGTTGGACGCTGTATACTATGTGTATCCCGTACATACGACTAAATAAAACTCGAAACCTTTTCTCCATTTTGACCTATTTGCAGACAGGGCAAACGGCTGTTTGGGGGGGGAAAAACAGTCTGAGTGTATGTATTGTGTACTGCCTTTGTACGCCAGCTAAGCTCTAACCGCAGGAAATTGTGGGTCGGGTTCGTGTTACATTCTTTATATTCCTACAGCTGTTAATGGGTTGTTAGTTCCTAACAGCCTTTAGTTCCTAGGGATGAGGTGTGTGTGTGTTTGCGTACGTGCGTACGTGCGTGCGTGCGTGCGTTCGTGTGTGTGTGTGTGTGTGTGTGTGTGTGTGTGTGTGTGTGTGTGTGTGTGTGTGTGTGTGTGTGTGTGTGTGTGTGTGTGTGTGTGTGTGTGTCTGTGTGTGTGTGTGTGTGTGTGTGTGTGTGTGTGTGTGTGTGTGTGGGGCTGAGGTGTGGGAAATGGTTCACTATAATATGTGACCTTGCTTCTTTGAATACAGACCCTGCTGTGTCAGCTCTTGTTTCCCCCCAGCGAGCTTTTAGCCAAATATACATAGAGGGGGATATACATGGAGGGGGAAACACATAGATGGGGATATACATAGAGGGGGATATACATGGAGGGGGATATACATAGAGGGGGATATACATGGAGGGGGATATACATAGAGGGGGATATACATAGAGGGGGATATACATAGAGGGGGATATACATAGAGGGGGATATACATGGAGGGGGATATACATAGAGGGGGATATACATGGAGGGGATATACATGGAGGGGGATATACATAGAGGGGGATATACATGGATGGGGATATACATGGAGGGGGATATACATAGAGGGGGATATACATAGATGGGGATATACATAGAGGGGGATATACATAGAGGGGGATATACATAGAGGGGGATATACATAGAGGGGGATATACATAGAGGGGGATATACATGGATGGGGATATACATAGAGGGGGATATACATAGAGGGGGATATACATAGATGGGGATATACATAGAGGGGGATATACATAGAGGGGGATATACATAGAGGGGGATATACATAGAGGGGGATATACATAGAGGGGGATATACATAGAGGGGGATATACATGGAGGGGGATATACATAGAGGGGGATATACATGGAGGGGGATATACATAGAGGGGGATATACATGGAGGGAATATACATGGAGGGGGATATACATAGAGGGGGATATACATGGATGGGGATATACATGGAGGGGGATATACATAGAGGGGGATATACATAGAGGGGGATATACATGGAGGGGGATATACATAGAGGGGGATATACATAGAGGGGGATATACATAGAGGGGGATATACATGGAGGGGGATATACATAGAGGGGGATATACATAGAGGGGGATATGTATGGAGGGGGATATACATAGAGGGGGATATACATAGAGGGGGATATGTATGGAGGGGGATATACATAGAGGGGGATATACATAGAGGGGAATATACATGGATGATATTGTAATCCAGGACCAGTAGAGAACTGAGTCTGGAGGGGGATATGCATGGAGCGTGGGTTAATGTGGGGTTAATGTCTCTTGTGTGTTTGCATGTGGGAAGCGTTTGGACATTCACTCTGCCAAAACACTACAAAGTTACAGTCTTCTAGATAAGTTCAAACAGCCTAACCAGGTCCTGTGTCTTGAAGTCTCCTAGGCTAGCTATTAGAAGCCAACTTCTTTCACCAATTAGCTTCAGCCGGCTGGTGTGCGACCGTGGCAAAGTTGGCTTGACTTTGGATAGCCTATCTCTGGGGATAGTTAGGGACTGTCAATATATTACATTACAATGTAAATGGGACAATATTTTCTTTTAGTTGTCACAGTAAATGCTTTCAATATTTCTAGATGAATTTAAAACACGTGTAGTTGGTTTTAGGTTTTTAAGTCATTAAAAATTTGGAGCTATTGACCGTTTTCAATATTTTCCCGTGTATACTGTACAAAAATATAAACGTAACATGCAATTTTGTTGATTTCACTGAGTTACAGTTCATATGAGGAAATCAGTCAATTGAAATAAATTCACTAGGCCCTAATCTATGGATGTCACATGACTGGGAATACAGATATGCATCTGTTGGTCACAGATACCTTAAAAAAAATGCCAATGGGCCTCAGGATCTCGTCACGGTACTTTAGTGCATTGAAATTGCCATCGATAAAATGCATTTTGTGTTCATTGACCGTAGCTTAGGACCTGCCCATACCATAACCCCACCGCCACCATGGGGCACTCTGTTCACAACGTTGACATCAGAAAACCGCTCGCCCACATGACGCCATACACTGCGGTTGTGCGGTTGTGAGGCTGGTTGGCGGTCTGCCAAATTCTCTGGTAGAGAAATGAACATTAAATTCTCTGGCAACAGCTCTGGTGGACATTCCTGCAGTCAGCATGACAATTGCATGACAATTCCCTCAATACTTGAGACATCTGTGGCATTGTGTTGTGTGACAAAACTGCACATTTTTGAGTGGCCTTTTATTGTCCTCAGCACAAGGTGCACCTGTGTAATGATCATGCTGTTTAATGAGCTTCTTGATATGCCACACCTGTCAGCTGGATGGATTCTCTTGGCAAAGGAGAAATGCTCACTGTGTGCACAACATTTGAGAGAAATAAGCTTTTTGTGCGTATGGAACATTTCTGGGATCTTTTATTTCAGCTCATGAAACATGGAACCAATACTTTACATGTTGCATTTATATTTTTGTTCAGTGTACATTGTGTAATTTACTGATGGCCTCTTACCAGCCCCAAATCAATCAAATCAAAATGTATTTATCACATGCTTGATAAACAACAGGTGTGGACTAACAGTGAAATGCTTACTTCTCGACAACGCAGAGAGAAAAATAGAAAGATAATAACACCAGGAGTAAATCCACAATGAGGATAACTTGGCTATATACATGGTACCAGTACCGAGTCCATGTAAAACACTGCTAACTCCCTGTAAACACTGCTAACTCCCTGTAAACACTGCTAACTCCCTGTAAACACTGCTAACTCCCTGTAAACACTGCTAACTCCCTGTAAACACTGCTAACTCCCTGTAAACACTGATAACTCCCTGTAAAACACTGCTAACTCCCTGTAAAAACTGCTAACTCCCTGTAAAACACTGCTAACTCCCTGTAAACACTGCTAACTCCCCAGAGTTGCTCTGTGAAACACTGCTAACTCCCTGTAAAGCACTGCTAACTCCCTGTAAAACACTGCTAACTCCCTGTAAAACACTGCTAACTCCCTGTAAAACACTGCTAACTCCCTGTAATCACTGCTAACTCCCTGTAAACACTGCTAACTCCCTGTAAACACTTCTAACTCCCTGTAAACACTGCTAACTCCCTGTAAAACACTGCTAACTCCCCAGAGCTCCCTGTTTTACAGGGAGTTAGCAGTGTTTTACAGGGAGTTAGCAGTGTTTGACAGGGAGTTAACGGTGTTTTACAGAGCAGCTCTGGGGAGTTAGCAGTGTTTTACAGGGAATTAGCAGTGTTTTACAGGGAGTTAGCAGTGTTTTACAGGGTATTAACAGTGTTTTACAGAGCAGCTCTGGGGAGTTAGCAGTGTTTTACAGGGAATTAGCAGTGTTTTACAAGGAGTTAGCAGTGTTTTACAGAGCAGCTCTGGGGAGTTAGCAGTGTTTTACAGGGAATTAGCAGTGTTTTACAGGGAATTAGCAGTGTTTTACAGGGAGTAGCAGTGTTTTACAGGGAGTTAGCAGTGTTTTACAGGGAGTTAGCAGTGTTTTACAGGGAGTTAGCAGTGTTTACAGGGAGTTAGCAGTGTTTTACAGGGAGTTAGCAGTGTTTTACAGAGCAGCTCTGGGGAGTTAGCAGTGTTTTACAGGGAGTTAGCAGTGTTTTACAGGGAGTTAGCAGTGTTTTACAGGGAGTTAGCAGTGTTTTACAAGGAGTAACCAGTGTTATTAGCCGTATTCAATAAGGCTGTTTTCTACAGTAATATATGCAATTTAGCTGACACTTATATCCAAAGTGACGTATTATTTATCCATGCATACATTGTCCGTATACGTGGCCCCAGCAGGGACTTTGATCCCACAATCCTGGCTACCACCCGTGCCATGCTCTACCAACTGAGCCACAGAAGACCACAGCACGGAGTAGTAGGGGATAATGCATGGTTTAGGGACAGAGGGATGGTGTAGTCTGGAACTCTGGAGGGACAGGGAAGGGTTTTGGCTAGTCGGTTGTGAGCTGTGTTATTACCTAATAACATTAGTCATTTTCTGCTCTGTAAAACACCGTTAACTCCCTGTCAAACACTGCTAACTCCCTGTAAAACACTGCTAACTCCCTGTAAAACAGGGAGCTCTAGGGAGTTAGCAGTGTTTTACAGGGAGTTAGCAGTGTTTACAGGGAGTTAGCAGTGTTTTACAGGGAGTTAGCAGTGTTTTACAGAGCAGCTCTGGGGAGTTAGCAGTGTTTTACAGGGAGTTAGCAGTGTTTTACAGGGAGTTAGCAGTGTTTTACAGGGAGTTAGCAGTGTTTTACAGGGAGTTAGCAGTGTTTTACAGGGAGTTAGCAGTGTTTACAGGGAGTTAGCAGTGTTTTACAGGGAGTTAGCAGTGTTTTACAGAGCAGCTCTGGGGAGTTAGCAGTGTTTTACAGGGAATTAGCAGTGTTTTACAGGGAATTAGCAGTGTTTTACAGGGAGTTAGCAGTGTTTTACAGGGAGTTAGCAGTGTTTTACAGGGAGTTAGCAGTGTTTTACAGGGAGTTAGCAGTGTTTTACAGGGAAGTAGCAGTGTTTTACAGGGAGTTAGCAGTATTTTACAGGGAGTTAGCAGTGTTTTACAGAGCAGCTCTGGGGAGTTAGCAGTGTTTTACAGGGAGTTAGCAGTGTTTTACGGAGCATCTCTGGGGAGTTAGCAGTGTTTTACAGGGAGTTAGCAGTGTTTTACAGGGAGTTAGCAGTGTTTTACAGGGAGTTAGCAGTGTTTACAGGGAGTTAGCAGTGTTTTACAGGGAGTTAGCAGTGTTTTACAGAGCAGCTCTGGGGAGTTAGCAGTGTTTTACAGGGAGTTAGCAGTGTTTTACAGGGAGTTAGCAGTGTTTTACAGGGAGTTAGCAGTGTTTTACAGAGCAGCTCTGGGGAGTTAGCAGTGTTTTACAGGGAATTAGCAGTGTTTTACAGGGAGTTAGCAGTGTTTTACAGGGAGTTAGCAGTGTTTTACAGGGAGTTAGCAGTGTTTTACAGAGCAGCTCTGGGGAGTTAGCAGTGTTTTACAGGGAATTAGCAGTGTTTTCAGGGAATTAGCAGTGTTTTACAGGGAGTTAGCAGTGTTTTACAGGGAATTAGCAGTGTTTTACAGGGAATTAGCAGTGTTTTACAGGGAATTAGCAGTGTTTTACAAGGGGTAACCAGTGTTATTAGCCGTATTCAATAAGGCTGTTTTCTACAGTAATATATGCAATTTAGCTGACACTTATATCCAAAGTGACGTATTATTTATCCATGCATACATTGTCCGTATACGTGGCCCCAGCAGGGACTTTGATCCCACAATCCTGGCTACCACCCGTGCCATGCTCTACCAACTGAGCCACAGAAGACCACAGCACGGAGTAGTAGGGGATAATGCATGGTTTAGGGACAGAGGGATGGTGTAGTCTGGAACTCTGGAGGGACAGGGAAGGGTTTTGGCTAGTCGGTTGTGAGCTGTGTTATTACCTAATAACATTAGTCATTTTCTGCTACACACGCTCAAGAAATCCTTTTACTGAGGCCCTCCCCTCTGTTCGTTTTCTCTCTTCTTTTCTTGTCCTACCCCTCTATGTTACAATAAGTCTCACAGTGGTGTGAGGATAGTGTGGTTAGCAGAGTGGTGTGAGGATAGTGTGCTGTGTGGTTAGCAGAGTGGTGTGAGGATAGTGTGGTTAGCAGAGTGGTGTGAGGATAGTGTGGTTAGCAGAGTCGTGTGAGGATAGTGTGGTTAGCAGAGTGGTGTGAGGATAGTGTGTTGTGTGGTTAGCAGAGTGGTGTGAGGATAGTGTGGTTAGCAGAGTGGTGTGAGGATAGTGTGTTGTGTGGTTAGCAGAGTGGTGTGAGGATAGTGTGGTTAGCAGAGTGGTGTGAGGATAGTGTGGTTAGCAGAGTGGTGTGAGGATAGTGTGCTGTGTGGTTAGCAGAGTGGTGTGAGGATAGTGTGGTTAGCAGAGTGGTGTGAGGATAGTGTGGTTAGCAGAGTGGTGTGAGGATAGTGTGGTTAGCAGAGTGGTGTGAGGATAGTGTGTTGTGTGGTTAGCAGAGTGGTGTGAGGATAGTGTGGTTAGCAGAGTGGTGTGAGGATAGTGTGGTTAGCAGAGTGGTGTGAGGATAGTGTGTTGTGTGGTTAGCAGAGTGGTGTGAGGATAGTGTGGTTAGCAGGTTGGTGTGAGGATAGTGTGCTGTGTGGTTAGCAGAGTGGTGTGAGGATAGTGTGGTTAGCAGAGTGGTGTGAGATAGTGTGGTTAGCAGATTGGTGTGAGGATAGTGTGTTGTGTGGTTAGCAGAGTGGTGTGAGGATAGTGTGGTTAGCAGAGTGGTGTGAGGATAGTGTGGTTAGCAGAGTGGTGTGAGGATAGTGTGGTTAGCAGAGTGGTGTGAGGATAGTGTGTTGTGTGGTTAGCAGAGTGGTGTGAGGATAGTGTGGTTAGCAGAGTGGTGTGAGGATAGTGTGTTGTGTGGTTAGCAGAGTGGTGTGAGGATAGTGTGGTTAGCAGAGCGGTGTGAGGATAGTGTGGTTAGCAGGGTGGTGTGAGGATAGTGTGGTTAGCAGAGTGGTGTGAGGATAGTGTGCTGTGTGGTTAGCAGTGTGGTGTGAGGATAGTGTGGTTAGCAGAGCGGTGTGAGGATAGTGTGGTTAGCAGAGTGGTGTGAGGATAGTGTGGTTAGCAGGGTGGTGTGAGGATAGTGTGGTTAGCAGAGTGGTGTGAGGATAGTGTGGTTAGCAGAGTGGTGTGAGGATAGTGTGGTTAGCAGAGTGGTGTGAGGATAGTGTGGTTAGCAGAGTGGTGTGAGGATAGTGTGTTGTGTGGTTAGCAGAGTGGTGTGAGGATAGTGTGGTTAGCAGGGTGGTGTGAGGATAGTGTGGTTAGCAGAGTGGTGTGAGGATAGTGTGCTGTGTGGTTAGCAGTGTGGTGTGAGGATAGTGTGGTTAGCAGAGCGGTGTGAGGATAGTGTGGTTAGCAGAGTGGTGTGAGGATAGTGTGGTTAGCAGGGTGGTGTGAGGATAGTGTGGTTAGCAGAGTGGTGTGAGGATAGTGTGGTTAGCAGAGTGGTGTGAGGATAGTGTGGTTAGCAGAGTGGTGTGAGGATAGTGTGGTTAGCAGAGTGGTGTGAGGATAGTGTGTTGTGTGGTTAGCAGAGTGGTGTGAGGATAGTGTGGTTAGCAGGGTGGTGTGAGGATAGTGTGGTTAGCAGAGTGGTGTGAGGATAGTGTGTTGTGTGGTTAGCAGAGTGGTGTGAGGATAGTGTGGTTAGCAGAGTGGTGTGAGGATAGTATGGTTAACAGAGTGGTGTGAGGATAGTGTGGTTAGCAGAGTGGTGTGAGGATAGTGTGGTTAGCAGAGTGGTGTGAGGATAGTATGGTTAACAGAGTGGTGTGAGGATAGTGTGGTTAGCAGAGTGGTGTGAGGGTAGTGTGCTGTTCTTTACATGCATTTCATCGTCATTGTCAGGCAGAGTCAGGACTCAGGACTCTGGACTCTGGACTCAGGACTCAGGACTCAGGACTATCCACATGAGTTTTAGAGAAAAAAAAGAGACATCCTGAATGTATGACAATGGTGATGTCACCATTGTGGTGTTATTTCACAAAAAAAGAAACCAGGGTGCAGGACTGGTAAAGGTAAAAGGGAGAGAGGGAGTGACAGTGGTTGAAAGGGAGAAATAGAGGGAAAGATAGAGGGAGAAATACAGGAAGAGAGAGATACATAGAGGGAGAGAGGGAGGGAGAGCGGAAGAGATAGAGGGAGGGAGAGAGGAAGAGAGAGAGGAAGAGAGGGAGAGATATATAGATAGAGAGAGGAAGATATATAGGGAGAGAGGGAGAAATAGAGGGAGAGGGATAGATAGAGGAAGAGAGAGAGAAATAGAGGGAGATAGGGATAGATAGAGGAAGAGAGAGAGAAATAGAGGGAGAGAGGGAGAGATAGAGGGAGAGGGGGAGGGAGAGAAGTAGAGAGATGAAGAGAGAGATAAATAGAGGGAGAGAGGGATAGAGAGAGGGAGAGAGGGATAGAGAGAGGGAGAGAGGGATAGAGAGAGGGAGAGAGAGAGAGAGCGAGAGAGGGATATATAGATGGAGAGAGGGAGAGAGAGAGGGAGAGAGAGAGGAAGAGAGGGATAGATAGAGGGAGAGATGGAGAGATGGGGAGCCATGCAGGAATCCTAACTGTAGCCAAAAACCTTAATTGTGATGCATTTCCCGAGCCTCTCTCTTCCATTGTGGGCCGCTGCTCTGATGCCATATGGTCTAGTATGGAACATTTAACTTGTCAGCTGTAATGGATTGTCCTGGAAGATGAGTTTAGCTTTCAGCTCTCAGCTCAGCTCAGCGAGTCAGTTGGTCGCTCGGCGTCTTGTCTTCTTCTTCTCTGCGTTTTTGGGGGTTTTTGCGCTGCGGGCTGTATACAGGATGAAGGATCGCTGAGGACCGGAGCGATCAGAGCTGCCATGTCGTAGTGTCAGTGAGGCGCGGTTGATTCCCTGCGAGACGCTGACATGAATGCCACCAAACTTTACCGTAGAAGTATTCTCGTAGTCACTGGCCCAAACTTTACCTCATAGAAGTAGAATGAATAGGCATTTCAATGGGAATTCCCGCTCTAGTAATTCTATTTCTTTGCTTTACTTTAGTGACAGAGGCAGTACTGTAGTCACTGGCCCTGATAAAGAGCAATTCACAGTACAATCAAGCTCCAAGAACACATGTGTTATGTCTTGACATGAATGACTCTGGCCCTCTTCGATCTCAATCACAATTTTCCTGAAAAAAGAAAGTAAAACTAACTTTTACACTTACAATTTATTTTTTATTTTTATTGTACGGGGACAAGGTCTCCCCTCTCTCATCTCTACCCCACCTCACCCCTTACAGTTGGTCTCCCCTCTCTCATCTCTACCCCACCTCACCCCCTCACCCCCTACAGTAGGTCTCCCCTCTCTCATCTCTACCCCACCTCACCCCTTACAGTTGGTCTCCCCTCTCTCATCTCTACCCCACCTCACCCCCTACAGTTGGTCTCCCCTCTCTCATCTCTACCCCACCTCACCCCCTCACCACCTACAGTAGGTCTCCCCTCTCTCATCTCTACCCCACCTCACCCCCTCACCCCCTACAGTTGGTCTCCCCTCTCTCATCTCTACCCCACCTCACCCCCTACAGTAGGTCTCCCCTCTCTCATCTCTACCCCACCTCACCCCTTACAGTTGGTCTCCCCTCTCTCATCTCTACCCCACCTCACCCCCTCACCCCCTACAGTAGGTCTCCCCTCTCTCATCTCTACCCCACCTCACCCCCTACAGTTGGTCTCCCCTCTCTCATCTCTACCCCACCTCACCCCTACAGTTGGTCTCCCCTCTCCCCTCTCTCATCTCTACCCCACCTCACCCCCTACAGTTGGTCTCTCCTCTCTCATCTCTACCCCATCTCACCCCCTACAGTTGGTCTCTCCTCTCTCATCTCTACCCCACCTCACCCCCTCACCCCCTACAGTTGGTCTCCCCTCTCTCATCTCTACTCCACCTCACCCCCTACAGTTGGTCTCTCCTCTCTCATCTCTACCCCCCCTCACCCCCTCACCCCCTACAGTTGGTCTCTCCTCTCTCATCTCTACCCCACCTCACCCCCTACAGTTGGTCTCCCCTCTCTCATCTCTACTCCACCTCACCCCCTACAGTTGGTCTCTCCTCTCTCATCTCTACCCCACCTCACCCCCTCACCCCCTACAGTTGGTCTCTCCTCTCTCATCTCTACCCCACCTCACCCCCTCACCCCCTACAGTTGGTCTCCCCTCTCTCATCTCTACTCCACCTCACCCCCTACAGTTGGTCTCTCCTCTCTCATCTCTACCCCACCTCACCCCCTCACCCCCTACAGTTGGTCTCCCCTCTCTCATCTCTACCCCACCTCACCCCCTACAGTTGGTTTCTCCTCTCTCATCTCGACCCCACCTCACCCCCTCACCCCCTACAGTTGGTCTCTCCTCTCTCATCTCTACCCCACCTCACCCCCTCACCCCCTACAGTTGGTCTCCCCTCTCTCATCTCTACTCCACCTCACCCCCTACAGTTGGTCTCTCCTCTCTCATCTCTACCCCACCTCACCCCCTCACCCCCTACAGTTGGTCTCCCCTCTCTCATCTCTACCCCACCTCACCCCCTACAGTTGGTTTCTCCTCTCTCATCTCGACCCCACCTCACCCCCTCACCCCCTACAGTTGGTTTCTCCTCTCTCATCTCGACCCCACCTCACCCCCTACAGTAGGTCTAATTCACCTCATTTAGGCCACCTAGCACCTGTCCATCCCCAGCCAATTATCTGCAGTGTTATACTGCCATCTTAGGAGGAGAGACAGAGATCAGACAGACATAGCTGTCGTATGCAAATTCTCCATTTTCTCTAGTCTATATCCACCAATTTACACTGTGGATGTCGGAAATGTACTTTGTGTCCTATCGCGTTTCAAAGCCCTCTTTGTTTAACTACACGACTCTTGAAACTGTACCGTAGCCACAAACTCCTATGATCCTTTCCTTTGTTCTTCCTGGTTGTGGAACATAGAGGATACAGAGAGAAAGACACTTCTCTGAGCGACATCACTGTCAAGCTGAATTTCAAAACGGAAAATGTCATATTTTACATCTGATCTCTAAGCTAAAGTAGAGAGGGACAGAAAATACCCAGATCACTGGGTTAGGGTGCCAGCTTTGGTCTAAAGTAGTGCACTATGTAGGGAATAGGGTTTAACTCGACACTCAAGATGTCGTTTTCTGGTCGTCATCGAAACCATGACGACAGAAACAGACGAACGTTTGAAAAGAGGAGAAAAAAAGAACACAGAAGTTGATGAGGATGAGAGAGAGAGAGAGAGACTCTATGTTTCTCCCCCTCTCTCCCTCCCCCTTCTCCACCTTTCCAGATCCCCCACTTCTCTCCCCCTCCTCTCTCCCTCTCTCCCTCCCTCCCTGTGATTAGCCTAATCAATGGTGTCTGCCAAGCCTCTGAACCAGGCTGGGTGAGAATGAGGCTGAGAGTTGTGCCAGGGCCGCCACGGAGCGGGGGAGGGGATGCCAGCTTCTACCCTCCATCTATGCCCCTCTCTACCTTCGCTCTATCCCCCCGTCCCCATTCCATCTCCCTCTCTACCAGTCTCTAAGCGTCTACCCTCCATCAGGGCAGCTACAGAGAGCGGGAGGGGATGCCTACTTCTACCCCCTTCTACCAGCCTCTACCCTCCTCTACCTTCTACCAGTCTCTACCCTCCTCTACCAGCCTCTACCCTCCTCTACCTTCTACCAGCCTCTACCCTCCTCAACCAGCCTCTACCCTCCTCTACCAGCCTCTACCCTCTTCTACCTTCTACCAGACTCTACCCTCCTCTACCTTCTACCAGCCTCTACCCTCCTCTACCTTCTACTAGCCTCTACCCTCCTTTACCTTCTACCAGCCTCTACCCTCCTTTACCAGCCTCTACCCTCCTTTACCTTCTACCAGACTCTACCCTCCTTTACCAGCCTCTACCCTCCTCTACCAGCCTCTACCCTCCTTTACCTTCTACCAGTCTCTACCCTCCTCTACCTTCTACCAGCCTCTACCCTCCTTTACCTTCTACCAGCCTCTACCCTCCTTTACCTTCTACCAGCCTCTACCCTCCTTTACCTTCTACCAGCCTCTACCTTCTACCAGCCTCTACCAGCCTCTACCCTCCTCTACCTTCTACCAGCCTCTACCCTCCTTTTCCGTCAACCAGCCTCTACCCTCCTCTACCTTCTACCAGCCTCTACGCTCCTCTACCAGCCTCTACCCTCCTTTACCTTCTACCAGCCTCTACCCTCCTCTACCTTCTACCAGCCTCTACCCTCCTTTACCTTCTACCAGCCTCTACCCTCCTTTACCTTCTACCAGCCTCTACCTTCTACCAGCCTCTACCAGACTCTACCCTCCTCTACCTTCTACCAGCCTCTACCCTCCTTTTCCTTCAACCAGCCTCTACCCTCCTCTACCTTCTACCAGCCTCTACGCTCCTCTACCAGCCTCTACCCTCCTCTACCTTCTACCAGCCTCTACCCTCATTTTCCTTCTACCAGCCTCTACCCTCCTTTTCCTTCTACCAGCCTCTATCCTCCTCTAACCTCCTCTACCAGCCTCTACCAGCCTCTACCCTCCTCTACCTTCTACCAGCCTCTACCCTCCTTTTCCTTCTACCAGCCTCTACCCTCCTCTACCTTCTACCAGCCTCTATCCTCTTCTAACCTCCTCTACCAGCCTCTACCCTCCTCTACCTTCTACCAGCATCTACCCTCATTTTCCTTCTACCAGCCTCTACCCTCCTCTACCTTCTACCAGCCTCTACCCTCCTCTACCTTCTACCAGCCTCTACCCTCCTCTGCCTTCTATCAGCCTCTACCCTCCTCTACCTTCTATCAGCCTCTACCCTCCTCTACCTTCTATCAGCCTCTACCCTCCTCAACCAGCATCTACCCTCCTCTACCTTCTACCAGCCTCTACCCTCCTTTTCCTTCTACCAGCCTCTACCCTCCTCTACCTTCTACCAGTCTCTATCCTCTTCTAACCTCCTCTACCAGCCTCTACCCTCCTCTACCTTCTACCAGCCTCTACCCTCCTTTTCCTTCTACCAGCCTCTATCCTCCTCTAACCTCCTCTACCAGCCTCTACCCTCCTCTACCTTCTACCAGCCTCTACCCTCCTTTTCCTTCTACCAGCCTCTACCCTCCTCTACCTTCTACCAGCCTCTATCCTCTTCTAACCTCCTCTACCAGCCTCTACCCTCCTCTACCTTCTACCAGCCTCTACCCTCATTTTCCTTCTACCAGCCTCTACCCTCCTCTACCTTCTACCAGCCTCTACCCTCCTCTACCTTCTACCAGCCTCTACCCTCCTCTGCCTTCTATCAGCCTCTACCCTCCTCTACCTTCTACCAGCCTCTACCCTCCTCTACCTTCTATCAGCCTCTACCCTCCTCAACCAGCCTCTACCCTCCTTTACCTTCTACCAGCCTCTACCCTCCTCAACCAGCCTCTACCCTCCTTTACCTTCTACCAGCCTCTACCCTCCTCAACCAGCCTCTACCCTCCTCTACCTTCTACCAGCCTCTACCCTCCTTTACCAGCCTCTACCCTCCTCTACCTTCTATCAGTCTCTACCCTCCTCTACCTTCTACCAGGGCAGCCACAGAGAGGGTGGGAGAGAGAACCCTCCATCGCCCGTCTACCCAACCCCTACCCATCTCTGCCACTCTCCAGCCCCCGTCTACCCAACCCCTACCCGCCTCTGCCACTCTCCAGCCCCCGTCTACCCAACCCCTACCCGTCTCTTCCACTCTCCAGCCCCCTCTACTCCCCTTTGTCCCATATATATGGGCCAATATGCCAGGGCAGCCACAGGGAGAGAGTGGGAGGGGATGCCATCTCCAGCCTCGTACATCCCCCTCCTGCCACATCGCCAACCACAGCCTACGACCACCTGGTCTAGGTAGTGAATGAGATAAACCTCATAGGATTGGCATACTCTACAACAGGGCTCTCTAACCCTGTTCCTGGAGAGATACCCTCCTGTAGGTTTTAACTCCAACCCTGTTCCTGGAGAGATACACTCCTGTAGGTTTTAACTCCAACCCTGTTCCTGGAGAGATACCCTCCTGTAGGTTTTAACTCCAACCCTGTTCCTGGAGAGATACACTCCTGTAGGTTTTAACTCCAACCCTGTTCCTGGAGAGATACCCTCCTGTAGGTTTTAACTCCAACCCTGTTCCTGGAGAGACACCCTCCTGTAGGTTTTAACTCCAACCCTGTTCCTGGAGAGATACCCTCCTGTAGGTTTTAACTCCAACCCTGTTCCTGGAGAGATACCCTCCTGTAGGTTTTAACTCCAACTCTGTTCCTGGAGAGATACCCTCCTGTAGGTTTTAACTCCAACCCTGTTCCTGGAGAGATACCCTCCTGTAGGTTTTAACTCCAACCCTGTTCCTGGATAACTACCCTCCTGTAGGTTTAAACTCCAACCCTGTTCCTGGAGATACCCTCCTGTAGGTTTTCACTCCAACCCTGTTTCTGGAGAGAAACCCTCCTGTAGGTTTTAACTCCAACCCTGTTCCTGGAGAGATACCCTCCTGTAGGTTTTAACTCCAACCCTGTTCCTGGAGAGATACCCTCCTGTAGGTTTTAACTCCAACCCTGTTTCTGGAGAGATACCCTCCTGTAGGTTTTCACTCCAACCCTGTTCCTGGAGAGAGACCCTCCTGTAGGTTTTAACTCCAACCCTGTTCCTGGAGAGAAACCCTCCTGTAGGTTTTAACTGACTGACTGACTGACTGACAGACAGACAGACAGACAGACAGACAGACAGACAGACAGACAGACAGACAGACAGACAGGCAGGCAGGCAGGCAGGCAGGCAGGCTGGCTGGCTGGCAGGCAGGCTGGCTGGCTGGCAGGCAGGCAGGCTGGCTGGCTGGCTGGCTGGCTGGCTGGCTGGCTGGCTGGCTGGCTGGCTGAATGGCTGGCTGACTGAATGGCTGGCTGGCTGGCTGGCTGGCTGAATGGCTGGCTGACTGACTGGTCGCAGGTTTGACGGCTGCGTTCCTGCAGTCTGTCTCCTCCTCTTCTCCTTCTCTCCTCAGCAGCTGCAGCCTCTGCTGCTGTCTCCAGCTGTTCCTGACGAATCACCTGCTCTCCTCCACACAAAGCCACCGCGTCTCTCCATCCCTCCCTCCTCCCCATCACTTCATCCTTGTTGTTTCCCTCTCCTCAGCTAGCATCCTCAGCTAGCATCCTCAGCTAGCATCCTCAGCTAGCATGCAGTAATTATAGGACACAAGGGAGGAGGGGGAGACGGGTGAAGGTAGGGGTATCCATTAAGTTTCTCAGAGAGAAAAATACACTATTTGTATATGAAACTCAGGGAAAGGTTTTGGTTGGACAAGCTGTTTTGTAAGATAGGTTTTGGTTGGACAAGCTGTTTTGTAAGCCAGGTTTTGGTTGGACAAGCTGTTTTGTAAGGCAGGTTTTGGTTGGACAAGCTGTTTTGTAAGGCAGGTTTTGGTTGGACAAGCTGTTTTGTAAGGTAGGTTTTGGTTGGACAAGCTGTTTTGTAAGGCAGGTTTTGGTTGGACAAGCTGTTTTGTAAGGTAGGTTTTGGTTGGACAAGCTGTTTTGAAAGGTAGGTTTTGGTTGGACAAGCTGTTTTGTAAGGTAGGTTTTGGTTGGACAAGCTGTTTTGTAAGGCAGGTTTTGGTTGGACAAGCTGTTTTGTAAGGCAGGTTTTGGTTGGACAAGCTGTTTTGTAAGGTAGGTTTTGGTTGGACAAGCTGTTTTGTAAGGTAGGTTTTGGTTGGACAAGCTGTTTTGTAAGGCAGGTTTTGGTTGGACAAGCTGTTTTGTAAGGCAGGTTTTGGTTGGACAAGCTGTTTTGTAAGGCAGGTTTTGGTTGGACAAGCTGTTTTGTAAGGCAGGTTTTGGTTGGACAAGCTGTTTTGTAAGGCAGGTTTTCGTTGGACAAGCTGTTATGTAAGGCAGGTTTTGGTTGGACAAGCTGTTTTGTAAGGCAGGTTTTGGTTGGACAAGTTGTTTTGTAAGGCAGGTTTTGGTTGGACAAGCTGTTTTGTAAGGTAGGTTTTGGTTGGACAAGCTGTTTTGTAAGGTAGGTTTTGGTTGGACAAGCTGTTTTGTAAGGCAGGTTTTGGTTGGACAAGCTGTTTTGTAAGGTAGGTTTTGGTTGGACAAGCTGTTTTGTAAGGTAGGTTTTGGTTGGACAAGCTGTTTTGTAAGGCAGGTTTTGGTTGGACAAGCTGTTTTGTAAGGCAGGTTTTGGTTGGACAAGCTGTTTTGTAAGGTAGGTTTTGGTTGGACAAGCTGTTTTGTAAGGTAGGTTTTGGTTGGACAAGCTGTTTTGCAAGGTAGGTTTTGGTTGGACAAGCTGTTTTGCAAGGTAGGTTTTGGTTGGACAAGCTGTTTTGTAAGGCAGGTTTTGTTTGGACAAGCTGTTTTGCAAGGTAGGTTTTGGTTGGACAAGCTGTTTTGTAAGGCAGGTTTTGGTTGGACAAGCTGTTTTGTAAGGTAGGTTTTGGTTGGACAAGCTGTTTTGTAAGGCAGGTGTTGGTTGGACAAGCTGTTTTGTAAGCCAGGTTTTGTTTGGACAAGCTGTTTTGTAAGGCAGGTGTTGGTTGGACAAGCTGTTTTGTAAGGCAGGTTTTGGTTGGACAAGCTGTTTTGTAAGGTAGGTTTTGGTTGGACAAGCTGTTTTGTAAGGTAGGTTTTGGTTGGACAAGCTGTTTTGTAAGGTAGGTTTTGGTTGGACAAGCTGTTTTGTAAGGTAGGTTTTGGTTGGACAAGCTGTTTTGTAAGGCAGGTTTTGGTTGGACAAGCTGTTTTGTAAGGCAGGTTTTGGTTGGACAAGCTGTTTTGTAAGGCAGGTTTTGGTTGGACAAGCTGTTTTGTAAGGCAGGTTTTGGTGGACAAGCTGTTTTGTAAGGCAGGTTTTGGTTGGACAAGCTCTTTTGTAAGGTAGGTTTTGGTTGGACAAGCTGTTTGGAAAGGTAGGTTTTGGTTGGACAAGCTGTTTTGTAAGGTAGGTTTTGGTTGGACAAGCTGTTTTGTAAGGCAGGTTTTGGTTGGACAAGCTGTTTTGTAAGGCAGGTTTTGGTTGGACAAGCTGTTTTGTAAGGCAGGTTTTGGTTGGACAAGCTGTTTTGTAAGGTAGGTTTTGGTTGGACAAGCTGTTTTGTAAGGCAGGTTTTGGTTGGACAAGCTGTTTTGTAAGGCAGGTTTTGGTTGGACAAGCTGTTTTGTAAGGTATCTGTAACATGGTTCGTTCTGTATGCACAGGCATCATAATAACACATTCAACATTGTAATTTAATATTAATAATATATAATATAATATATATATATATATAATATATAATAATTAATACATTTATAATAACATTTACAATGTATGTATTTATTTCATTCACACATTTTAAATCTCATAATTTTTGTTCAGATTTTATATTTTTATACCTTAATGCCTCTATATTTCCTATAACTATAATCTGTGGTGTCCCCCAAGGCTCGATGCTAGGACCCATTATATTATTATTATTATATCTAGTCATCTTCTGCTCACAGTGTTGTAGTCTTCAAACTCCTAGGAACTCCTCCCCTTTCCAGCAACATTGCTTTCAATGTCATCAGATGACGAATCACTACTCTGTTCCCACACTCACATATTCCCACATACTGAAATACGAGATGAATCTAGACCCATGCCAAGTGTAATGCCTGGCAGCTTGTCAATGGGATGATGGTGGGATGGAGGTGAGAAGGATAGGAGGAAGAGAGGGATGAGAGGAGTAATGGAAACTCTATGTATTATGCATGGGCCTTCTCCTCATTATTGGTGATATGCCAGCCAGTCTTATTCAGCTTCTATGAGGCACTATCAAGCTCACATACATACAATTCCTAGAATGAGTATCTCCATTCTAGGGTTTCTATTTCTATGACCGGGGCCCCATCAGCAGTGAAGGGTGAAAACCATGGAAAAAGCCGTCTTCCAGTTCCTTGCCACTGGTCCACCCATCATAGAACATTGACTTGAATTGGGATTCCCGTGCTAGTAAATCCATTTCTATGGTGAAAAGACTGAACAGGGGAATTATTATTAAAACAACACTGAACAGGGGAATTATTATTAAAACAAGACTGAACAGGGGAATTATTATTAAAACAACACTGAGCAGGGGAATTATTATTAAAACAACACTGAGCAGGGGAATTATTATTAAAACAACACTGAGCAGGGGAATTATTATTAAAACAACACTGAGCAGGGGAATTATTATTAAAACAACACTGAGCAGGGGAATTATTATTAAAACAACACTGAGCAGGGGAATTATTATCAAAACAACACTGAGCAGGGGAATTATTATTAAAACAACACTGATCAGGTGAATTATTAAAACAACACTGAGCAGGGGAATTATTATTAAAACAACACTGAGCAGGGGAATTATTATTAAAACAACACTGAGCAGGGGAATTATTATTAAAACAACACTGAGCAGGGGAATTATTATTAAAACAACACTGAGCAGGGGAATTATTATTAAAACAACACTGAGCAGGGGAATTATTATTAAAACAACACTGAGCAGGGGAATTATTATTAAAACAACACTGAGCAGGGGAATTATTATTAAAACAAGAAGCAACCGTAACAATAATATCAAGTCAACTATGAAGAAATGACCACAGCTACAGGACAGGACCATGAATATGTATTATACACCCGTCTCATCCTCCCATAACGGCTGTCATTCACCGTTCCCTTCTTCATTAAAAACATCAAAACTTCTGCTGTTCACTCATTCATATTATTTAAAAAACTAGATTTTTTTTTAATGTAATTTTTATTTTACAAGGCAAATCAGTTTAGAACAAATTATTATTTACAATGACAGCCTACCGGGGAACAGTGGGTTAACTGCCTTGTTCAGGGGCAGAACGACAGCTCTGATATTCAATCCAGGAACCTTTCGATTACTGGCCCAACACTCTAACCACTAGGCTTCCTGCCGCCCTAGCTAGAGTTGGCAACTAATTGTGGTCAAGTTCAATTGTTTCCTCTCTGCCTGAGTGGTCTTCTCTGTGACAATGATGGAGGAAGGTATCTAGCTGGCCTGCTAATTGTGGCAGCAGCTCTTTACTAAGGCCTGCCAGTTAATTACCATCCTGCTTTCATCTGTCGTCTCTCGTCGCCTCACTCCTCTGAAGTTTAACGGTATTCTCACAAACAAACAGGTGCTGTACTCTTTTGTCCTCCACAACTGTTTGAAGGCAGGAAGGCAGGTAGTCATCTGTTTGAAGGCAGGAAGGCAGGTAGTCATCTGTTTGAAGGCAGGAAGGCAGGTCGTTTTCTGATTCCTGTCTATGGTGTAGTGACTCTCTGCTTATCTTGTGATTTCTTATTTTCTTGATTTCTCTCTGTCACTCCTTTTCTCTCTCTCTCTCTCTCTCTCTCTCTCTCTCTCTCTCTTTCTCTCTCCCCCTTTATCTCTCTCTCTCCCTCTCTCTCTCTCTATTTATCTCTCTCTCTCCCTTTCTCTCCCTCTCTCTCTCCCTTTCTCTCTCTCTCTCTCTCTCTCTCTCTCTCTCTCTCTCTCTCTCTCTCTTTTCTCTCCCTTTCTCTTTCTCTCTCTCCCCCTTTCTCTCTCTCTCGTTTTCTCTCTCTCTCTCTCGCTCGCTCTCTCCCTTTCTCTCTCTCCCTTTCTGTCCCTTTCTCTCCCTTTCTCTCTCTCTCTCGCTCGCTCTCTCCCTCTCTCTCTCTCTCTCTACGTTTCTTTCTCTCTCTCTCTATCTCTCTCTCTCTCTCTCTCTCTCTCTCTCTCTCTCACACTCCCTTTCTCTCTCTCTTTCTCTCTCTCTCTCCCTCTCTCTCTCTCTCTCTCTCTCTTTCTCTCCCTTTCTCTCTCCCTTTCTCTCTATCTCTCTCTCTCCAGTCAATTCAAATTGTCATTGTGATGTCTGTAGGATGGCCGATCAGGTGTGGGGCTGTATGTGGGGAGATGAAGGACATTAAATACAAGGTATTTGGTTGTGAGATACTGTAGCTAGCATCAGGTGTGTAGGAGGAGTGGTCTTGATGGCATATGTGTATACGTGCATGTGTGTGATGGCGTGGGCGGGCGAGAGACAGTGACATGTTCGAGACACAGAGAGACAGCGAGAAATGACAGGTCAGGTGACAGGAAGCTCACCACAGCAGAGCAGCGTTCAAAAGGAGCTATGGTGATTGGCCGGGGTCACTATGACCCCTGACCCCTCTGTCCTCACATGCCATTGCCTCTCGCTCTCCCATGCCATCAGACACACACACACACACACACACACACACACACACACACACACACACACACACACACACACACACACACACACACACACACAATGTCAGACTGAGGAGGAGGACGGAGAACCTCACACGTCCCATGATCCTCTCTCTCTCTCTCTCTCTCTCTCTCTCTCTCTCCCTCTCTTTATTATACGGCAGGTAGCCTAGCGGTTAGAGTGTTGGGCTAGTTCAAATCCCAGAGTTACCTATAACTACAAACATAACATTATGTTTTTGGGTTATTGCATATTTATGAACTTATTTCCAGGGATTTCGGTATTACTGCAACTCAGCCATCAATCTGTATGTCTCTGCGCCATGTTTGAGACTAGTGGTTAGAGCGTTGGGCCAGTAACCGAAAGGTTGCTAGATCGAATCCCTGAGCTGACAAGGTACAAATCTAATAGCTAGTTGACTAAGTAGCTAATGTTAGCTGGCTGGCTAGGCTAATAGCTAGTTGACTAAGTAACTAATGTTAGCTGGCTGGCTAGGCTAATAGCTAGTTGACTAAGTAACTAATGTTAGCTGGCTGGCTAGGCTAATAGCTAGTTGACTAAGTAACTAATGTTAGCTGGCTGGCTAGGCTAATAGCTAGTTGACTAAGTAGCTAATGTTAGCTGGCTGGCTAGGCTAATAGCTAGTTGACTAAGTAACTAATGTTAGCTGGCTGGCTAGGCTAATAGCTAGTTGACTAAGTAACTAACGTTAGCTGGCCTACTAGTCTAATAGCTGGTTGACTAAGTAGCTAGCATTAGCTGGCTGGCTAGGCTAATGGCTAGTTGACTAAGTAGCTAACGTTAGCTGGCTGGCTAGGCTAATAGCTAGTTGACTAAGTAGCTAACGTTAGCCTGCTGGCTAGGCTAATAACTAGTTGACTAAGTAGCTAACGTTAGCTGGCTGGCTAGCTTGCTGGCTAAGATAACTGCATATAACTAGCAATTTTTGATAACTTGTTAGATGGCGTTTTGTATTTCCAAAACTTTGGTTTACTTTAATGTAACTGTAACCAATGTTTTGATAGCAATTGGCTGACTCATGTTGTGCTAATGTAACGTTAGCAGGCTGGTAGGGCTAACGTTAGCAGGCTAGTTGCTAGCAACCTTGCCATTGGCTTTGTAACAATACATTCATAAAGTGTTTGCTTGTAAGTTGCCGGAAAATGTCATTGAAACCAGTAGGTATGAGTGCATTCCTTGGTGGAGGGGTTCTTGAGTGGTTCTGGAGGGATTTTGTAGTGGTTCTGGAGGGATTCTGGAGTGGTTCTGGACGAGTTCTGGAGGGATTCTGGAGTGGTTCTGGAGGGATTCTGTAGTGGTTCTGGAGGGATTCTGTTGTGGTTCTGGAGGGATTCTGGAGTGGTTCTGGATGGGTTCTGGAATGGTTCTGGAGGGATTCTGTAGTGGTTCTGGAGGGATTCTGGAGTGGTTCTGAAGGAGTTCTGGAGGGATTCTGGAGTGGTTCTGGAGGGATTCTGGAGTGGTTCTGGAGTGGTTCTGGAGGGGTTCTGTAGTGGTTCTGGATGGATTCTGTAGTGGTTCTGGAGGGATTCTGGAGTGGTTCTGGAGGGGTTCTGGAGTGGTTCTGGAGGGATTCTGTAGGTGGATAGTTTCTGGAGGGATGGTGGTGAATGGTGGCGGAAGTGGGGGATGTTCCATAAACTGGTCTGGTTAGGGTAGACCGGGGGGAAAATGGTGGACAAGGAAGGGGGGCTGAGGGGGAGGGAGGTAGGCTGGGGGAGAAATGAAGGGGAAGGAGGGAAGTAAATTGAGGGAGGGAAGAGAGGTGAGGTATGGTGAAGGGAGGGAGGGAAGGAATGTGAGGTGGGTGGTGGGAGGGAAGAGAGGTGAGGTAAGGTGGAGGGAAGAGAGGTGAGGTAGGGTGGAGGGAGGAAGAGAAGAGGGAGGGTGGAGGGAGGGAAGAGAGGTGAGGTAGGGTGAAGGGAGGGAGGGAAGGAATGTGAGGTAGGGTGGTGGGAGGGAAGAGAGGTGAGGTAAGGTGGAGGGAAGAGAGGTGAGGTAGGGTGGAGGGAGGAAGAGAAGAGGGAGGGTGGAGGGAGGGAAGAGAGGTGAGGTAGGGTGAAGGGAGGGAGGGAAGGAATGTGAGGTAGGGTGGTGGGAGGGAAGAGAGGTGAGGTAAGGTGGAGGGAAGAGAGATAAGGTAGGGTGGAGGGAGGGAGGGAAGAGAGGTGAGGTAGGGTGGAGGGAGGGAGGGAGGGAAGAGAGGTGAGGCAGCTGAAGCTGCCTGGCTGCTCTCCACACCTCGCCTGGGAAGCCCCTCTGCTCTCTCTATGAGAGACTTCTAAAGGCAATGTGTTTAGAGGTACAGTGCATTCGGAAAGTATTCAGACCCCTGGACTTTTTCCACATTTTGTTACGTTACAGCCTTATTCTCAAATGGATTCAATTGTTTTCCCCCCTCATCAATCTACACACAATACCCCATAATGACTAAGCAAAAACTGTTTTGTAGACATATTTAATTTACATAAGTATTCAGACCCTTTATTTAGTACTTTGTTGAAGCACCTTTGGCAGAGATGACAGCCTCCAGTCTTCTTGGGTATGATGCTACAAGCTTGGCACACCTGTATTTGGGGAGTTTCTCACATTCTTCTCTGCAGATCTTCTCAAGCTCTGTCAGGTTGAATGGGGAGCGTTGCTGCAGAGCTATTTTCAGGTCCCTCCAGAGATGTTTGATCTGGTTCAAGTCCAGGCTTTGGTATGGGCCGCTCAAGGACATTCAGAGACTTGCAAGGTTGCCACTCCTGCATTGTCTTGGCTGTGTGCTTAGGGTCGTTGTCCTGTTGGAAGATTAACCTTCGCCCCAGTCTGAGGTTGTGAGCGATTTGGAGCAGGTTTTCATCAAGGATCTCGCTGTACTTTGCTTTGTTCATCTTTTCCTCGATCCTGACTAGTCTCCCAGTCCATGCCGCTGAAAACATCCCCACAGCATGATGTTGCCACCACCATGGTTCACCGTAGGGATGGTGCCAGGTTTCCTCCAGACGTGACGATTGGCATTCAGGCCAAAGAGTTCAGTCTTGGTTTCATCAGACCAGAAAATCTTGTTTCTCATGTTCTTAGAGTCTTTAGGTGCCTTTTGGCAAACTCCAAGCTGGCTGTCATGTGCCTTTTACTGAGGAGTAGCTTCCATCTGGCCACTCTACCATAAAGGCCTGATTGGTGGAGTGCTGCAGAGATGGTTGTCCTTCTGGAACTCTGGAGCTCTGTCAGAGTGACCATCGGGTTCTGGGCACCTCTCTGACCAAGGCCCTTCTCCACTGATTGCTCAATTTGGCCGGGCGGCCAGCTCTAGGAAGAGTCTTGGTGGTTCCAAACTTCTTCCACTTAAGAATGATAGAGGCCATTGTGTTCTTGGGGACCTTCAATGCTGCACATATGTTTATGTACCATTCCCCAGATCTGTGCCTCGACACAATCCTGTCTCGGAGCTCTACGGACAATTCCTTCGACCTCATGGCTTGGTTTTTGCTCTGACATGCACTGTCAACTGTGGGACCTTATATAGACAGGTGTGTGCCTTTCCAAATCATGTCCAATCAATTGGATTGACCACAGGTGGACTCCAATCAAGTTGTAGAAACATCTCAAGGATGATCAATGGAAACAGGAAGCACCTGAGTGCAATTTCGAGTCTCATAGCAAAGTTTCTGAATACTGATGTCAATACGTTATTTTTTATTTTTTTTAAATATATTTATTTGCCTAGAAAATCTGTTTTCTCTTTGTCATTATGGGGTATTGTATGTAGATTGATGAAGAAAAAAATAAATTTAATCCATTTTAGAATAAGGCTGTAACGTCACAAAATGTGGGAAAAGTGAAGGGGTCTGAATACTTTCCGAAAGCACCGTACATGACTGTCACGGCTGCTTCATAAAGTAGCTAGGTGGTTAGCGTTATCTGGTGGTTAGAGTTATCTTACACGGTGTAATAGCACGCACCTCTTGTCATTTCCCACAACAAAGCTTGCTTTTATATCCAGTTCTATAGAATGGAATGGGGGGGGTCACTCCACTGAGAAAAAGGTTGAGTGAGTTAAATAGAAGAAAACATGAAGTCTTTGTCCTGACTATCCCTTTGTCCTCTATAACATACTATTAGTCTTCAATTAGGATAGCTATGGTAATGAAGGCCATTTCAGTTGAACCTGTTTAACGGTAATATTGGATTGTCGGTGTGAATTGGTAAGAAAATAATCATCATAATCATCATAATTTGTAAGATTGTGTGATCACCCGTGTTCCAGAATTCCGACTTTTAAACAGGTTCCAAAAGATTCTACTTTTACGTATTTTCTGATGCAATTTTCCAGTCGGGAATTCCACCATTCCGTTCTGTGTTGTTGCATCTCTTGGCTTTCAGCGTCATCTTCCCACGGAAAATAAGTGAAAAATATGTTTAAATCCACCTAAGACAATTTTGGTTTAAAATAAAGATGGCCTCATTAATTTACATCACAATATCTAAACAACAATTATATCTTTAACTGTAGCATCCCTTCTTTGTTTGCTCTATAAATAATAGATTCTGCTGTCTTTAGTAAATCCTGAACGTTGTTCTCGGAGATTTCTCTATGTTTTGGTCTCATGAGCATAATTGAGTGCAATGTTCATTGTTCATTTGTTTAGGTTTTAGTGTTGTGTAAAATGTACATCATGCTCTGTGTATGTCTCCAACTACTATTGTGTCTCAGACATTGTGGAAACGTTACCCCCAAATCCTCCAGACAAAGAGAATGAATTCCAAAATGAAAGAATTAAATCGTAAGCATTTCTCCATTCCAGTGCCTTCATGAAGATCCCTCAGCTGAAAAGGGATGAATAAAAAATAAAACACACACAAGACAATACAAAAAAATCAGAAACACAAAAATAAATCTAGACGACATCAGGCGTTGACATATGCCAAGCCGTGTTTCAGGTGTATATCAGAACTATAAGATCAGACGACACAATGAAACGATACATACTGAGAAGGATGTAAACACAAAGCCAAAAACGGTAAAACCAAAGTATGCCGTGCCGTCTGAAAAAAAGGAGACGATTTGGGCTCTAATGCCATCCTTATGCATCTTTTAGTAGCTTTAGCCATAGGGCTTGGCAGTGCCACCATTGTCATCGTGCCAACAAAAATCTGCAGTGCCTGCCGCATTTCAGCAACCGACTAGGGTTTGTCTGAAAACACACAAACACATTCGCAGCGTGATTAGACAGACACAAAACCAAACTTGCTATTTTATCGATGGTTATTGGTTGACAAAAACAGTTTGTAGGGATACTAATGACTTCATAAAAATATAAAAACCTTAACATTTGAAAAGACGTCAAGAATCAGCCCTTCAAACAAAGTCAATTATTTTTCTTTGTGTCAATCTTGATTCTACCATAAATACCGTTTTTTTTTACTCACTGAAATATTTTTTAGCGAGTTGTAATATTAGAATATGTATTAGTATGTTTTGTCTTGTTGTTGTTTTATTGATTCCTGGGAGGGGGAGGGGTCTGGATAATGAAGCCTGGGTGGGGGAGGGGTCTTTATAATGAAGCCTGTTTTGCATCGGGGTGCCTGCCTAGAATGTAATCAAGCGCATTGAAAAGAACCTAACAAGTGCACAGCTCTCCTCTCCTCTCTCATAGGGGTGCTGGTGTATGTTGTTTCCCCTGGATTTCAGCCCACCATCCTGGCTTTTACCTATCTGTAGGTTTTATAAAACCCACTGTTATGTCGCAGTGCCTCCGAACACAAATGTATAAATGTATTGATCGTATTTATAGCTGACGGACAGATTGGTCTCTCGAATTTCACTGCTGTTATATTTATTTGTCTTTATATCTTTTGATCTACAGTACCTTCAGAAAGTATTGTTGTGTTACAAAGTGGAATTAAAATGGATTAAATTGTCATTTTATTTTTGTCAAAGATTTACACAAAATACTCAGTAATGTCAGTGGGAGAAAAATTCAAACATTTGTAAAAAAAAAAAAAAAAAGAAAAAAAAAAAAAAATGTATCTTGATGAGATAATTATTCACCCCCCTGAGTCAATACATGTTAGAAACACAGATGACAGCGATTACAGCTGTGAGTGTTTCTGGGTAATTCTCTAAGAGCTGTGAGTCTTTCTGGGTAAGTCTCTAAGAGCTGTGAGTCTTTCTGGGTAAATCTCTAAGAGATTTTCACACCTGGATTGTACAACATTTGCACATAATTATTACAAAACAAAATCTTCAAGCTCTGTCAAGTTTGTTGTTGATCATTACTAGACAGCCATTTTTAAATATTGCTATAGATTTTCAAGCTGATTTAAGTCAAAACTGTAATTAGTCTTTTTGGCAATCAACTCCAGTGTTTATTTGGCCTTGTGTTTTAGGTTATGGTCCTGCTGAAAGGTGAATTTGTTTCCTAGTGTCAGTTGGAATGCAAACTGAAGCATGTTTTCCTCTAGGATTTTGCCTGTGCTTATAGCTGTATTCCATTTATTTTCATCCTAAACAACTCCCTAGTCCTTGCCGATGACAAGTTTACCCATAACATGATGCAGCCACCACCATGCTTGAAAATATGTAGAGTGGTACTCAGTGATGTATTGTGGCCTCATGGTGAAATCCCTGAGCGGTTTCCTTCCTCTCTGGCAACTTAGTTAGGAAGAACACATGTCTGTATCTTTGTAGTGGCTCGGTGTATCCATCCAAAGTGTAATTAATAACTTCACCGTGCTCAAAATAATATTCTGATAAATAGCTCTATCTCCAGGCCATCAGACTGTTGAACAGTAGCCGGCCTCCGCCCAGTACCCTAAACCTTAGTCACTGTTACTAGCCGGCCTCCGCCCAGTACCCTAAACCTTAGTCACTGTTTCTAGCCGTCTACCACCCGGTACTCTACCCTGGACCTTAGGGACTGCTGCCCTATGTACATAGTCATTGAACACTGGTCACTTTAATAATGTTTTCATACTGTTTTACCCAATTTATACAGTATAGACTGTATTCTAGTCAAGGCTCATCCTATATAACTACTACTGTACATACCTTTACTATTAATTTACTACCTATACTGTCAATACACACCATCCTATATAACTACTGTCTATACTGTCTATACACACCATCCTATATAACTACTGTCTATACACACCATCCTATATAACTACTGTCTATACACACCATCCTATATAACTACTGTCTATACACACCATCCTATATAACTACTGTCTATACACACCATCCTATATAACTACTGTCTATACACACCATCCTATATAACTACTGTCTATACACACCATCCTATATAACTACTGTCTATACACACCATCCTATATAACTACTGTCTATACACACCATCCTATATAACTACTGTCTATACACACCATCCTATATAACTACTGTCTATACACACCATCCTATTATAACTACTGTCTATACACACCATCCTATATAACTACTGTCTATACACACCATCCTATGTAACTACTGTCTATACACACCATCCTATATAACTACTGTCTATACACACCATCCTATATAACTACTGTCTATACAGTCTATACACACCATCCTATATAACTACTGTCTATACACACCATCCTATATAACTACTGTCTATACACACCATCCTATATAACTACTGTCTATACACACCATCCTATATAACTACTGTCTATACACACCATCCTATATAACTACTGTCTATACACACCATCCTATATAACTACTGTCTATACACACCATCCTATATAACTACTGTCTATACACACCATCCTATTATAACTACTGTCTATACACACCATCCTATATAACTACTGTCTATACACACCATCCTATGTAACTACTGTCTATACACACCATCCTATATAACTACTGTCTATACACACCATCCTATATAACTACTGTCTATACAGTCTATACACACCATCCTATATAACTACTGTCTATACACACCATCCTATATAACTACTGTCTATACACACCATCCTATATAACTACTGTCTATACACACCATCCTATATAACTACTGTCTATACACACCATCCTATATAACTACTGTCTATACACACCATCCTATATAACTACTGTCTATACACACCATCCTATATATATATATTTTATATTCCTATATATCTTTCTTTCTTTCTGATTTTTGGGGGATTTGTTTGTATATATTTTAGTATTGTTCGGTATTACTGCACCGTTGGAGATAGAAACATTAACCTTTAGCTACACATACCATAACATCTGCAACATTTTATTTTATTTGAATGTCTGCTTTTTAAAATTGTATTTACCCATCTACCAATAGGTGCCCTTCTTTGCGAGGCATTGTAAAACCTCCCTGGTCTTTGTGGTTGAATCTGTATTTGAAATTCACTGCTCGACTGAGGGACCTTACAGATGATTGTATGTGTGGGGGTACAGAGATGAGGTAGTCATTCAGAAATCATGTTAAACACTACTATTGCACAAAGAGTGAGTCCATGCAACTTATTATGTGACTTGTTAAGTACATTTGTACTCCTGAACGTATTTAGGCTTGTCGTAACAAAATGGTTGAATACTTATTGTCTTAAGACATTTCACCTTTTCATTTTTTTTGAAATTTGTAAATACTTCTAAGAACATAAACCTTAGTCGGCAGGGTAGCCTAGTGGTTAGAGCGTTGGACTAGTAACCGAAAGGTTGCAAGTTCAAATCCCCGAGCTGACAAGGTACAAATCTGTCGTTCTGCCCCCTGAACAAGGCAGTTGACCCACTGTTCCTAGGCCGTCATTGTAAATAAGAATTTGTTCTTAACTGACTTGCCTAGTTAAATAAAAAAATAAAAAAATGCAATACCATGTGTGGATATCATAAGGTGAATGCACCAATTTGTAAGTCGCTCTGGATAAGAGCGTCTGCTAAATGACGTAAACATAATTATTCCACTTTGACAGTATGGGGTATTGTGGGTAGGCCAGTGACGACATCTCAATTGAATCCATTTTAAATTCAGGCTGTAACATAACAGAAAGTCGAGGGGTATGATTACTTACTGAAGGCCCTGTATTCATTACCTTCAGTGCCAAGGACTCAACGTCTGTTGGAAACCTTCTGATGGCTGCTCATAGACCTAAATGTGTCAAAATACATTTTTAAAATGCAAAAAATGTGCCGCTTTCTAAAAGCTTTCTAAAAGAGAAACAATGTTTTTTTTTTTACGCACTATGTCTTTATATTTTAGTTTATCTCAGTCGTGTGTTTAGAAGCCAGCTCCCCATGACTTCTGTGGCTTCCCTCAGTACCTTGTAGACTTGATCTGCGTCTCAAATGACACCACATTCCCTATATAGTGCACTACTGTTGACCAGAGCCGTCTATATATAGGGAATAGGGTGCCATTTGGGACACAGACCTTTGTTGGAGTTCTGGAAGGATGCCCATTGATGTCATGGAAACAGTTGAATTGCTGAGAATGATTCATGTCTGCACCGACCTACCGTCCTCCCCCACATGAAACAGCAATAGATGGTTTAACCCTTCACACCATCTCACCCTTCCGTCCGTCCCTCCCTCTATCTCACCCCTCTATCTCACCCCTCCTTCCCTCCATCCATCTCACCTCTCCTTTCCGCCCTCCTTCTCACCCCTCCTTCCCTCCCTCCTTCACCACCCCTCGTTCTCACCCCTCTATCTCACCCCTCCTTCCCTCCCTCCTTCTCACCCCTCCGTCTCACCCCTCTATCTCACCCCTCCTTCCCTCCCTCCATCTCACCTCTCCATCTCACCCCTCCTTCCCTCCCTCCATCTCACCTCTCCATCTCACCCCTCTATCTCACCCCTCCTTCCCTCTCTCCTTATCACCTCTCCATCTCACCCCTCCTTCCCTTCCTCTATCCTACCCCTCCTTCCCTCCCTCCTTCTCACCCCTCCATCTCACCCCTCTATCTCACCCCTCCATCTCACCCCTCTATCTCACCCCTCCTTCCCGTCCTCCATCTCATCCCTTTTTCTCACTCCTCCTTGTCTGCAGACATCACATACGTACAGGACTTTTAGTCACGTGTTTGTATATCTGGCCGAAGCATGCCAAGAAATATAGCATCTAAATATTCCCTTATTCAGAGAAAGCTTCTATATTTTGCCTCCCAATGTCTGTATAAGAAATTGGAACTTTGTAGTCTTGTCTTCTGCCTCAACAATAGTCAATGATAACGGGTTACCCCGTTTCCGTTAAAGCTGTGACAAGTCAAAAAACAGAAGAAAGCGAGAGAAGAAAGTCCAACTGAATATCAACACAAACATGCAGGTATCGTTTAGATTGTAAAAGGCGTTTGGTGGATCATTGAATCACGGCAAGAGGACAGCGTGTTGTTGTTGTAAAGTTTGCCTGTGTGAGCTTTCTTTAGATGGAAACTTGGCAAGGAAAAAACAAGCCCCAACCTCTTTACAACTAACGTTGACCAATACAACGATTTTCTTTTTGTTTCTCAGTCTTCATGCCAAGTCCACTCCTGTATTTATATAGGGGATTCTCAATTTATTTTTAGCCGTTATTTCAACCGCTTTTCTCTTCATATATTTACTTATAGTCGTCGGTTTTAGCTTCCTCAATAATTGACACACACAAAAAAAGATACCAAAAAAAATGTATTCCACTTAAATTGGAATGAATTTGAGATTTATTCTATATAGTTCAAAGTCAGGACAAGCCTTCACATGCATTATAGAAAATAGGGAGATTAACCATCATCCATAGCACCCGTATCGTGCTTTTAAAACCACCAGATCCTACGTTGTTGTCAAACCTGTTTAAATCTCCTTTCTATGCTCTGCTTTGCCCTGGCTCCGTTGTGTTCTGATATGAAAGCTTTTTAACATTGCTGTTATGGTTTAATTAACACTTCAGATGCCTGGGACTTCTTCTTCACATCTGCCCTTTTTGTTTATATATTTTTCAACAACGACCACTTTAGGGAAAGTATTTAACTTATTTTCACAAAAGAGGACCAAAGTTTTAGAGTAACATATAATGCTCAACCCCCTTTTCAAAGTAAGTTCACTGAAGATAAACGGTGTCCTCAAATAAATTAAATTTATTCAATTAAATTAAATTTTACATTTTGAGTCATTTATCAGATACTCTCTCATCCAGAGCAACTTACATTCAGTGCATTCGTCTTAAGATAGCTAGGTGGGACAACCACATATGACAGTCATAGGTAAGTACATTTCTCCTCTGTAAAGTAGCTATCGGCAAAGTCTGAGCTCGTAAGGGGAAAATTAGTGTGAGTTCACAAAAGGCAAATGTAGCGTCTGAAATTCCACAGCTTAGTTTAGGAATGTATTTCTAAATGTTTCATTACATTGCCAGTTTTTATTCATGCTTATATTCAGGTTTAATTGAACAATTTACAAAATAAGCTAAACCTGTTCACCTAACTCAGTGTACAGCAGATAAATAGTATAGCCAAGTGTTTGCCATGTGTTTTCAGCCAGACAAATAGTATAGCCTTGTTTCATTGCGTTTTCTTCCACAAATCCTCACTGGTCCCGAGGCGATGAACATTGTAATTTTACCGTTTCCGTGCAGTCTTCCCTCACCTTCTTATGTAAAAGATGATTTTCCAGGGGCTACTGTGACAAGACGGGGGCCTTTGAGGGCCTCACTATGGAGAATATAGAGGATCTTCTGGATCTGGATTTCAAGTCTTAACCCTGGGGAAGAGCAGATTTTCAGTCTGACTCAAAGGCAACAGCGGATTCCCAGTTCAACCCAAGGCACCAAGGAAACAGAGAGAGGGACACAACACACCTTCAGACACAGGGCCAGAGAGAGGGACACAACACACCTTCAGACACAGGGCCAGAGAGAGGGAAACAACACACCTTCAGACACAGGGCCAGAGAGAGGGACACAACACACCTTCAGACACAGGGCCAGAGAGAGGGACACAACACACCTTCAGACACAGGGCCAAAGAGAGGGACACAACACACCTTCAGACACAGGACCAGAGAGAGGAACACAACACACCTTCAGACACAGGACCAGAGAGAGGGACACAACACACCTTCAGACACAGGGCCAAAGAGAGGGACACAACACACCTTCAGACACAGGACCAGAGAGAGGAACACAACACACCTTCAGACACAGGACCAGAGAGAGGCACACAACACACCTTCAGACACAGGGCCAAAGAGAGGGACACAACACACCTTCAGACACAGGACCAGAGAGAGGAACACAACACACCTTCAGACACAGGACCAGAGAGAGGCACACAACACACCTTCAGACACAGGACCAGAGAGAGGCACACAACACACCTTCAGACACAGGACCAGAGAGAGGCACACAACACACCTTCAGACACAGGGCCAAAGAGAGGGACACAACACACCTTCAGACACAGGACCAGAGAGAGGAACACAACACACCTTCAGACACAGGACCAGAGAGAGGAACACAACACACCTTCAGACACAGGACCAGAGAGAGGCACACAACACACCTTCAGACACAGGGCCAAAGAGAGGGACACAACACACCTTCAGACACAGGACCAGAGAGAGGGACACAACACACCTTCAGACACAGGACCAGAGAGAGGCACACAACACACCTTCAGACACAGGGCCAGAGAGAGGGACACAACACACCTTCAGACACAGGACCAGAGAGAGGCACACAACACACCTTCAGACACAGGGCCAGAGAGAGGGACACAACACACCTTCAGACACAGGACCAGAGAGAGGGACACAACACACCTTCAGACACAGGGCCAAAGAGAGGGACACAACACACCTTCAGACACAGGGCCAAAGAGAGGGACAGGCAGATCAAATACCGAACAGGATTATTCAAAAGCAGGGACGTCCTTGTAAAGTACAGGGGTTAGTAGAAAGACTTCAGCATTTGTTGTCTTGTCGAAAGGACACAAAAAAACGGAAAATGTAGTAAACATACATTATCCTTCTAGTATACAGTAAACATACATTATCCTTCTAGTATATAGTAAACATACATTATCCTTCTAGTATATAGTACACATACATTATCATTCTAGTATATAGTAAACAGACATTATCCTTCTAGTATATAGTAAACAGACATTATACTTCTCGTATACAGTAAACAGACATTATCCTTCTAGTATATAGTAAACATACATTATCATTCTATTATATAGTAAACAGACATTACCCTTCTATTATATAGTAAACATTCATTATCATTCTAGTATATAGTAAACATACATTATCCTTCTAGTATATAGTAAACAGACATTATCCTTCTAGTATATAGTAAACAGACATTACCCTAAACAAATCATTTTGCACTTGAACTGACAGTGAGGTAAATTGTCTTTCACACTCCCAATTTCTTTCTTCAGATTCAGTACATCTTTATTGTTCCATTGCTGTGGAATTGAGCCTCTCTGTTCTGCCCCGGTGCTGTAGTCTGTCCCTCTCCGTTTTGCCCCGGTGCTGTAGTCTGGCCCTCTCCGTTTTGCCCCGGTGCTGTAGTCTGGCCCTCTCCGTTCTGCCCCGGTGGTATAGTCTGGCCCTCTTCCTTCTGCCCCGGTGCTGTAGTCTGGCCCTCTCAGTTCTGCCCCGGTGCTGTAGTCTGGCCCTCTCCGTTCTGCCCCGGTGCTGTAGTCTGGCCCTCTCCGTTCTGCCCCGGTGGTATAGTCTGGCCCTCTCCGTTCTGCCCCGGTGGTATAGTCTGGCCCTCTCTGTTCTGCCCCGGTGGTATAGTCTGTCCCTCTCCGTTCTGCCCCGGTGGTATAGTCTGGCCCTCTCCGTTCTGCCCCGGTGGTATAGTCTGGCCCTCTCCGTTCTGCCCCGGTGGTATAGTCTGGCCCTAAAAGCCGTAGCATCAGCATCTGGGTCTGCCTCTGGTCGTACTATCTACAGTACTGTGTCTGTGCCCCTGGACCGACAGACTGGCACGTGTTAGCTCTGCCACATCTGACGGCGACGTCTTGGCACAGCTTTACCGTATATAGAGGCAGAGAGAGAAAACCTTTTCGCTCTCACTGAGGAATATTTAGTCACGGCGTGCGTGTTGTGTTTTGCTGAGTATTGACGATAGATGACTCTCAGTTTGAAGGACGGGGACTAGTTGAGATTGGAGTCCTTTGGGCTGTGAGATCTGTGTAGTCTGTTTATTGAAACAGCATGAACAGAGCATTATGCTGTCGTATTACAGATACTAATGTGTACTCATGTTAACGATTACATTAATATGTGTTGCCTACATTTCCCTTTTCACATCCAAAGTGTTTCTTAGATTAAAAAAGAATGTTTTGTCAAAAATAATCAAGCCTACACTGACAATTATTTATGGTAGTTTGTTATACAAAACAGAGTAATTAGGATTTTCAGCTAGATCATGAGTTTAGGTTTAACAAATATATTTATATTTTTATAATTGTATTTATATAATTGTTGCTTAGTTGTAAAGAAAAACAAAACTTTAAAGAAAGGGGAAAAAAGAAAACAAACAGAAAAAGAAAAACCATGAGAATGTTGTTTTGTATTTGCAGTAACATAATCCCTAATCCCTAATCCCTAACCTTAACCCCTAACTCCTAACCCCTAACCCCTAACTCCTAACCCTAATCCCTAACCCCTAATCCCTAATCCCTAACTCCTAACTCCTAACCCCTAACTCCTAACCCCTAACTCCTAACCCTAATCCCTAACCCCTAACCTTAACCCCTAACTCCTAAACCCTAATCCCTAACCCCTAACCTTAACCCCTAACTCCTAACCCCTAACCCCTAACTCCTAACCCTAATCCCTAACCCCTTACCCCTAACCTTAACCACTAACTCCTAACCTCTAACCCCTAACCCCTAACTCCTAACCCCTAACCTTAACCCCTAACTCCTAATCCCTAACCCCTAACCCCTAACCCTAAATCCTAACCCTAACCCCAACCCCAACCCCTAACCCCTAACTCCTAATCCCTAACTCCTAACCCCTAACCCCTAACTCCTAATCCATAACTCCTAACCCCTAAATCGTAACCCTAACCCCTAACCCCTAACTCCTAACCCCTAACTCCTAATCCATAACTCCTAATCCATAACTCCTAATCCCTAACCCCTAACCCTAACTCCTAACCCCTAATCCCTAACCCCTAACTCTTAACCCCTAACTCCTAACTCCTAAGACTTTGTTATCTTGTCATATCTTGAACACAACCATAACTATTAAATAGGACAAAAACCATTTAATGAGAGGTTGTCTGTCGTCGGTACACTACGTCGCTCACGCCTCCAGAAGGACTAACATAACATATGGACCAATCTCTAATACTACGTTCCAAATGGCTCCCTATTCCCTATATAGTGTACTACTTTTGACCAGAGACTTATGAGGCCAGGTCAACAAAAGAACATTGTTCACCCAGTAATACTGCTGTTAGACTTTTGTCTTACAGTAGTATGCAGCCCTTTTTATTCCTGGTGGAGATGGTGACAAGGACATCGTCTGAATACGGTCGATATATTGTAGAATACATTTAAACATGATTCAACTAGATTCAACTCTGTAACTATGCACCATTTTAGTGTGTGTGTGTGTGCGTGTGTGTTTGTGTGTGTGTGTGTGAGTGTTAGTGTGTGTTTGTGTGTGTGTGTGTGTGTGTGTGTGTGTGTGTGTGTGTGTGTGTGTGTGTGTGTGTGTGTGTGTGTATCATCCAGCAGGATGTATGTGACACAGGGCCATGTTCCCTTCCCTGACCTTATCCTGTTCTGTCCTGTTCTCTTGTAATTCCAATCCTTAAATCCTTAGGTACTCTTGCAACTAAATTAAAATACCATGGATTTTTGCTGTGTGTGTAATATATGTGTGTGTGTGTGTGTGTGTGTGTGTGTGTGTGTGTGTGTGTGTGTGTGTGTGTGTGTGTGTGTGTGTGTGTGTGTGTGTGTGTGTGTGTGTGTGTGTGTGTGTGTGTGTGTGTGTGCACGTCAAGCTCGCGCACATGTTCTCGAACGCTTGGAGATGCAGGGGATGTAAGGGTTGAAAGGTCAGCAGGTCAGGAGTTATGTAAGGAAGGTCAGCAGGTCAGAAGTTATGTAAGGACATTGTCCTGGAGACAGCTCTGCAGTGTGGTCTCTAGCTGTCACAGACACAAAGTAATACAATCTGATTTTTAACCTTTAACCCTAATTTAACCCTAATTTAATCACACGGATAACCCTAATGCCTAACCCTAACCTTAAATTAACACCAAAATCCAACAACAAAAAATATTTGACAATTTAGCTAGTATTTTGACTTTGCAGCTGGTGTATCTAAGGGGAAATGGCTCTGTTTTACCTCCATGACAAGACTCATGACAATAAATGTCACCGTGATTGAAGACGAGGCTGTTGTAGAATTGATCAGGGAACAGGCCTCAGAGCAAGCATTAGTTTTAATTCACTTTGAGTACGCTATGTGATACGAAAGTTAAATGGAGTTTTATAAATGTTATGGCCAAAAATATGATAATGCTTGAATGAATGGAGGTTAGTAACAATAATATGATAATGTATTGACAGGGATGTTAGTAACAATAATATGATAATGTATTTAAATGGGTGTTAGTAACAATAATATGATAATGTATTGACAGGGATGCTAGTAACAATAATATGATAATGTATTTAAATGGGTGTTAGTAACAATAATATGATAATGTATTTAAATGGGTGTTAGTAACAATAATATGATAATGTATTTAAATGGGTGTTAGTAACATTAATATGATAATGTATTTAAATGGGTGTTAGTAACATTAATATGATAATATATTTAAATGAGGTGTTAGTAACATTAATATGATAATATATTTAAATGAGGTGTTAGTAACATTAATATGATAATATATTTAAATGAGTGTTTGTAACAATACTATGATAATGTATTTAAATTATTTAAATGGATGTTAGTAACAATAATATGATAATGTATTTAAATTGGTGTTAGTAACAATAATACGATAATGTATTGACAGGGATGCTAGTAACAATAATATGATAATGTATTTAAATGGGTGTTAGTAACAATAATATGATAATGTAATGACAGGGATGCTAGTAACAATAATATGATAATGTATTTAAATGGGTGTTAGTAACAATACTTTGATAATGTATTTAAATTATTTAAATGGATGTTAGTAACAATAATATGATAATGTATTTAAAGGGATGTTAGTAACAAAACAGTAAAAGTAATTACATTTGCCTGAGGTGTTTACAATGTCGATGGTGGATTTATGCTAGCTTGTGTTTGTGTGTACTGTGTACGGTTTATGTATGTGTACAACATACGGTGTGTGTACGCCGCCGGAGTGTGTGGCGTGGATTGTGTTTCTACGGTGTGTGTGAGGCATGTGTGTACATGTACGGCATTGTGTATGGTTTGAGTGTGCGCCGTTCCTATGTGTGAGAGTGTGAGTGTGTGTGAGTGTGTGTGAGTGTGTGTGGGCGTCTTTGTGTGTGTGCCAAGCTTATAGTCTACAGCTGGCTGCTGTCCGAGCCTGGCCCTGCAAAGCTGAGCTGAGGACGGTTAGGAAGTTGTAACCCGGCCGACCATGGTCTGGTATAGGCATATAATTACTAACACTATCGAGGAACTGTGTTGAGTACTGCAGTGTGTGTTGTTGAGGAACTGTGTTGAGTACTGCAGTGTGTGTTGTTGAGGAGCTGTGTTGAGTACTGCAGTGTGTATTGTTGAGGAGCTGTGTTGAGTACTGCAGTGTGTATTGTTGAGGAGCTGTGTTGAGTACTGCAGTGTGTGTTGTTGAGGAGCTGTGTTGAGTACTGCAGTGTGTATTGTTGAGGAGCTGTGTTGAGTACTGCAGTGTGTATTGTTGAGTACTGCAGTGTGTGTTGTTGAGGAGCTGTGTTGAGTACTGCAGTGTGTGTTGTTGAGGAGCTGTGTTGAGTACTGCAGTGTCTGTTGTTGAGGAGATGTGTTGAGTACTGCAGTGTGTGTTGTTGAGGAGCTGTGTTGAGTACTGCAGTGTGTGTTGTTGAGGAACTGTGTTGAGTACTGCAGTGTGTGTTGTTGAGGAGCTGTGTTGAGTACTGCAGTGTGTGTTGTTGAGGAGATGTGTTGAGTACTGCAGTGTGTGTTGTTGAGGAGCTGTGTTGAGTACTGCAGTGTGTGTTGTTGAGTACTGCAGTGCGTGTTGTTGAGGAACTGTGTTGATTACTGCAGTGTGTGTTGTTGAGGAGATGTGTTGAGTACTGCAATGTGTGTTGTTGAGTACTGCAGTGTGTGTTGTTGAGGAGCTGTGTTGAGTACTGCAGTGTGTGTTGTTGAGGAGCTGTGTTGAGTACTGCAGTGTGTATTGTTGAGGAGCTGTGTTGAGTACTGCAGTGTGTATTGTTGAGTACTGCAGTGTCTGTTGTTGAGGAGATGTGTTGAGTACTGCAGTGTGTGTTGTTGAGGAACTGTGTTGAGTACTGCAGTGTCTGTTGTTGAGGAGCTGTGTTGAGTACTGCAGTGTGTGTTGTTGAGGAGATGTGTTGAGTACTGCAGTGTGTGTTGTTGAGGAGCTGTGTTGAGTACTGCAGTGTGTGTTGTTGAGTACTGCAGTGTGTGTTGTTGAGGAGCTGTGTTGAGTACTGCAGTGTCTGTTGTTGAGGAGCTGTGTTGAGTACTGCAGTGTGTGTTGTTGAGGAGCTGTGTTGAGTACTGCAGTGTCTGTTGTTGAGGAGCTGTGTTGAGTACTGCAGTGTGTGTTGTTGAGGAGCTGTGTTGAGTACTGCAGTGTGTGTTGTTGAGGAACTGTGTTGAGTACTGCAGTGTCTGTTGTTGAGGAGCTGTGTTGAGTACTGCAGTGTGTGTTGTTGAGGAGATGTGTTGAGTACTGCAGTGTGTGTTGTTGAGGAGCTGTGTTGAGTACTGCAGTGTGTGTTGTTGAGTACTGCAGTGTGTGTTGTTGAGGAGCTGTGTTGAGTACTGCAGTGTCTGTTGTTGAGGAGCTGTGTTGAGTACTGCAGTGTGTGTTGTTGAGGAGCTGTGTTGAGTACTGCAGTGTGTGTTGTTGAGGAACTGTGTTGAGTACTGCAGTGTCTGTTGTTGAGGAGCTGTGTTGAGTACTGCAGTGTGTGTTGTTGAGGAGATGTGTTGAGTACTGCAGTGTGTGTTGTTGAGGAGCTGTGTTGAGTACTGCAGTGTGTGTTGTTGAGTACTGCAGTGCGTGTTGTTGAGGAACTGTGTTGAGTACTGCAGTGTGTGTTGTTGAGGAGATGTGTTGAGTACTGCAATGTGTGTTGTTGAGTACTGCAGTGTGTATTGTTGAGGAGCTGTGTTGAGTACTGCAGTGTGTGTTGTTGAGGAGCTGTGTTGAGTACTGCAGTGTGTGTTGTTGAGGAGCTGTGTTGAGTACTGCAGTGTGTATTGTTGAGGAGCTGTGTTGAGTACTGCAGTGTGTATTGTTGAGTACTGCAGTGTGTGTTGTTGAGGAGCTGTGTTGAGTACTGCAGTGTGTGTTGTTGAGGAGCTGTGTTGAGTACTGCAGTGTCTGTTGTTGAGGAGCTGTGTTGAGTACTGCAGTGTGTGTTGTTGAGGAACTGTGTTGAGTACTGCAGTGTCTGTTGTTGAGGAGCTGTGTTGAGTACTGCAGTGTGTGTTGTTGAGGAGCTGTGTTGAGTACTGCAGTGTGTGTTGTTGAGTACTGCAGTGTGTGTTGTTGAGGAACTGTGTTGAGTACTGCAGTGTGTGTTGTTGAGGAGATGTGTTGAGTACTGCAGTGTGTGTTGTTGAGGAGATGTGTTGAGTACTGCAGTGTGTGTTGTTGAGTATTGCAGTGTGTGTTGTTGAGGAGCTGTGTTGAGTACTACAGTGTGTGTTGTTGAGGAGCTGTGTTGAGTACTGCAGTGTGTATTGTTGAGGAGCTGTGTTGAGTACTGCAGTGTGTGTTGTTGAGGAGCTGTGTTGAGTACTGCAGTGTGTGTTGTTGAGGAACTGTGTTGAGTACTGCAGTGTCTGTTGTTGAGGAGCTGTGTTGAGTACTGCAGTGTGTGTTGTTGAGGAGATGTGTTGAGTACTGCAGTGTGTGTTGTTGAGGAGCTGTGTTGAGTACGGCAGTGTGTGTTGTTGAGTACTGCAGTGTGTGTTGTTGAGGAGCTGTGTTGAGTACTGCAGTGTGTATTGTTGAGGAGCTGTGTTGAGTACTGCAGTGTGTATTGTTGAGGAGCTGTGTTGAGTACTGCAGTGTGTGTTGTTGAGGAGCTGTGTTGAGTACTGCAGTGTGTATTGTTGAGGAGCTGTGTTGAGTACTGCAGTGTGTGTTGTTGAGGAGCTGTGTTGAGTACTGCAGTGTGTGTTGTTGAGGAGCTGTGTTGAGTACTGCAGTGTGTGTTGTTGAGGAGCTGTGTTGAGTACTGCAGTGTGTGTTGTTGAGGAGCTGTGTTGAGTACTGCAGTGTGTGTTGTTGAGTACTGCAGTGTGTGTTGTTGAGGAACTGTGTTGAGTACTGCAGTGTCTGTTGTTGAGGAGCTGTGTTGAGTACTGCAGTGTGTGTTGTTGAGGAGATGTGTTGAGTACTGCAGTGTGTGTTGTTGAGGAGCTGTGTTGAGTACTGCAGTGTGTGTTGTTGAGTACTGCAGTGTGTGTTGTTGAGGAGCTGTGTTGAGTACTGCAGTGTGTGTTGTTGAGTACTGCAGTGTGTGTTGTTGAGGAGCTGTGTTGAGTACTGCAGTGTGTGTTGTTGAGGAGCTGTGTTGAGTACTACAGTGTGTGTTGTTGAGGAGCTGTGTTGAGTACTACAGTGTGTGTTGTTGAGGAGCTGTGTTGAGTACTGCAGTGTGTGTTGTTGAGGAGCTGTGTTGAGTACTGCAGTGTGTATTGTTGAGTACTGCAGTGTGTGTTGTTGAGGAGCTGTGTTGAGTACTGCAGTGTGTGTTGTTGAGGAGCTGTGTTGAGTACTGCAGTGTGTGTTGTTGAGTACTGCAGTGTGTGTTGTTGAGGAGCTGTGTTGAGTACTGCAGTGTGTATTGTTGAGTACTGCAGTGTGTGTTGTTGAGGAACTGTGTTGAGTACTGCAGTGTGTGTTGTTGAGGAGCTGTGTTGAGTACTGCAGTGTCTGTTGTTGAAGAGTAGGCTTAGGCAATATACCATTTATACCGTATACTGGGATATTTTGAAATACAGAAGGAATGAATTTCAAAATCGTCTTTTTTTTATTTGGGGGGGGGGGGGGGGGGGGGGGGTGGGGGGGGGGGGGGGGGGGGGG
>NW_024057955.1:56818-75924 GCF_016432855.1 Salvelinus namaycush | reverse complement strand
TAGTAATACCTCTCAGTTTTAGTAATTACTCTCGTTTAGAACACCACTCACATGTTAGTAATACTCTCTCAGTTTAGCTAATTACTCTCTCGGGCTAAAGTAATACTCTCTCAGTTTAGGAATACTCTCTCAGTTAGTAATACTCTCTCAGTTTAGTAATACTCTCTCAGTTTAGTAATACTCTCTCAGTTGAGTAATATTCTTTCTCAGTTTAGGAACACTCTCTCAGATTAGTAATACTCTCTCAGTTTAGTAATACTATCTCAGTTTGTAATATCTCTCGGTTTAGTAATATTCTCTCAGTTTTGGAATACTCTCTCAGTTCAGTAATATTCTCTCGGTTTAGTAATACAACCTCAGTTTAGTAATACTCTCTCAGTTTAGTAAAACTCTCTCGGTTTAGTAATACAACCTCAGTTGAAGTATATCTCTCAGTTTAGTAATACTCCTCAGTTTAGTAATACTCTCTCAGTTTAGGACACTCTCGCAGTTTAGTAATCATCTCTCAGTTTAGTAATAATCTCTCCGTTCAGGTAATATCTCTCTCAGTTTTGGAATACTCTCTCAGTTTAGTAACACTCTCTCAGTTTAGTAATACTCTCACAGTTTTGTAACAATCTCTCAGTTTAGCAATACTCTCTCAATTTAGTAAACTCTCTCGTTTAGTAATACAACCTCAGTTTATGTCTAATATTCTTAGATCTCTCAGTTTAGTAATACTCTCTCAGTTTAGAACACCTCTCAGTTTAGTAATACTCTCTCAGTTTAGTATACTCTCTCGGTTAGTAATATTCTCTCAGTTTGATATCTCTCATGAGTAATAATCTCTCCTTCAGTAATATCTCTCAGTTTGGAATACTCTCTCATTAGTAATACGCTCTCAGTTAGGAATACTCTCTCAGGTTAGTAACACTCTCTCAGTTTAGTAATACTCTCACAGTTTTGTAACAATCTCTCAGTTTAGCAATACTCTCTCAGTTTAGTAAAACTCTCTCGGTTTAGTAATACAACCTCAGTTTAGTAATACTCTCTCAGTTTAGTAATACTCTCTCAGTTTAGGAACACTCTCTCAGTTTAGTAATACTCTCTCAGTTTAGTAATACTCCTCGGTTTAGTAATATTCTCTCAGTTTTGGAATACTCTCTCAGTTGAGTAATAATCTCTCCGTTCAGGTAATATACTCTCAGTTTTGGAATACTCTCTCAGTTAGTAATACACGCTCATTTAGTAATACTCTCTCAGTTTAGTAACACTCTCTCAGTTTAGTAATACTCTCACAGTTTTGTAACAATCTCTCAGTTTAGCAATACTCTCTCAGTTTAGTAAAACTCTCTCAGTTTAGTAATACTCTCTCAGTTTAGTAATACTCTCTCAGTTTAGTAATACAACCTCAGTTTAGTAATACTCTCTCAGTTTAGTAATACTCTCTCAGTTTAGGAACACTCTCTCACATTTAGTAATACTCTCTCAGTTTTAGTAAACTCTCTCAGTTCAGAATTCTCTCCGTTTTAGTAAAACTCTCTCGGTTTAGTAATACAACCTCAGTTTAGTAAAACTCTCTCAGTTTAGTAAAACTCTCTCGGTTTGTTAATACAACCTCAGTTTAGTAATACTCTTCAGTTTGTAATACTCCCTCAGTTTAGTAATACTCTCTCAGGTAGTAACACTCTCTCAGTTTAGTAATACTCTCACAGTTTTGTAACAATCTCTCAGTTTAGCAATACTCTCTCGTTTAGTAAAACTCTCTCGGTTTAGTAATACAACCTCAGTTTAGAATACTCTCCAGTTTAGTAAACTCTCCGGTTTAGTAATACTCTCTCGTTTAGTAATACTCTCTCAGTTTAGGAACACTCTCTCACATTTAGTAATACTCTCTCAGTTAGTAATACTCTCTCGGTTTAGTAATTTCTTTCAGTTTTGGAATACTCTCTCAGTTTAGTAATACTCTCTCAGTTTAGAATACTGTCTCAGTTTAGTAATACTCTCTCAGTTGAGTATATTCTCTCAGTTTAGGAACACTCTCTCAGATTAGTAATACTCTCTCAGTTTAGTAATACTATCTCAGTTTAGTAATACTCTCTCGGTTTTAGTAATATTCTCTCAGTTTTGGAATACTCTCTCAGTTCAGTAATATTCTCTCAGTTTAGTAATATTCTCTCAGTTTAGTAAACTCTCTCGGTTTAGTAATACAACCTCAGTTTAGTAATACTCTCTCAGTTTAGTAAAACTCTCTTGGTTTAGTAATACAACCTCAGTTTAGTAATACTCTCTCAGTTAGTATACTCCCTCAGTTTAGTAATACTCTCTCAGGTTAGTAACACTCTCTCAGTTTAGTAATACTCTCACAGTTTTGTAACAATCTCTCAGTTTAGCAATACTCTCTCAGTTTAGTAAAACTCTCTCGGTTTAGTAATACAACCTCAGTTTAGTAATACTCTCTCAGTTTAGTAAAACTCTCTCGGTTTAGTAATACTCTCTCAGTTTAGTAATACTCTCTCAGTTTAGGAACACTCTCTCACATTTATAATACTCTCTCAGTTTAGTAAATCTATCGGTTAGTAATATTCTTTCAGTTTGGAATACTCTCCAGTTTAGTAATACTCTCTCAGTTTAGTAATACTGTCTCAGTTTAGTAATACTCTCTCAGTTGAGTAATATTCTTCTCAGTTGAGTATATTCTCTCAGTTTAGGAACACTCTCTCAGATTAGTAATACTCTCTCAGTTTAGTAATACTATCTCAGTTTAGTAATACTCTCTCGGTTTAGTAATATTCTCTCAGTTTTGGAATACTCTCTCAGTTCAGTAATATTCTCTCGGTTTAGTAATACTCTCTCAGTTTAGTAATACTCTCTCGGTTTAGTAATATTCTCTCAGTTTTGGAATACTCTCTCAGTTTAGTAATACTCTCTCAGTTTAGTAATACTCTCTCAGTTTAGTAAAACTCTCTCGGTTTAGTAATACAACCTCAGTTTAGTAATACTCTCTCAGTTTAGTAAAACTCTCTCGGTTTAGTAATACAACCTCAGTTTAGTAATACTCTCTCAGTTTAGTAATACTCTCTCAGTTTAGGAACACTCTCTCAGTTTAGTAATACTCTCTCAGTTTAGTAATACTCTCTCAGTTTAGGAACACTCTCTCACATTTAGTAATACTCTCTCAGTTTAGTAATACTCTCTCGGTTTAGTAATATTCTCTCAGTTTTGGAATACTCGCTCAGTTTAGTAATACTCTCTCAGTTTTGGAATACTCTCTCAGTTCAGTAATATTCTCTCGGTTTAGTAATACTCTCTCAGTTTAGTAATACTCTCTCGGTTTAGTAATATTCTCTCAGTTTTGGAATACTCTCTCAGTTTAGTAATACTCTCTCAGTTTAGTAATACTTTCTCAGTTTAGTAGTAAACGATGTTAGAATGAAACAGTCAGAGGTCACCAAGTGCAACATAGCTTCAGCGTGTAAATCAGCTAGAAAGATGTGTCGGCATCGAGTAATTGTCTCTGGCCCCCTCCCAGTTAGGGGGAGTGACGAGCTCTACAGCAGAGTCTCAGCACTCAATCGCTGGTTGAAAACTGTTTTCTGCCCCTCCCAAAAGATAGAATTTGTAGATAATTGGCCCTCTTTCTGGGACTCACCCACAAACAGGACCAAGCCTGACCTGCTGAGGAGTGACGGACTCCATCCTAGCTGGAGGGGTGCTCTCATCTTATCTACCAACATAGATAGGGCTCTAACTCCTCTAGCCCCACAATGAAATAGGGTGCAGGCCAGGCAGCAGGCTGTTAGCCAACCTGCCAGCTTAGTGGAGTCTGCCAATAGCACAGTCAGTGTAGTCAGCTCAGCCATACCCATTGAGACTGTGTCTGTGCCTCGACCTAGGTTGGGCAAAACTAAACATGGCGGTGTTCGCCTTAGCAATCTTATTAGGATAAAGACCTCCTCCATTCCTGCCATTATTGAAAGAGATCGTGATACCTCACATCTCAAAATAGGGTTACTTAATGTTAGATCCCTCACTTCAAAGGCAGTCATAGTCAATGAACTAATCACTGATCATAATCTTGATGTGATTGGCCTGACTGAAACATGGCTTAAGCCTGATGAATTTACTGTGTTAAATGAGGCCTCACCTCCTGGTTACACTAGTGACCATATCCCCCGTGCATCCCGCAAAGGCGGAGGTGTTGCTAACATTTACGATAGCAAATTTCAATTTACAAAAAAAAAAATGGCTTTTTCGTCTTTTGAGCTTCTAGTCATGAAATCTATGCAGCCTACTCAATCACTTTTTATAGCTACTGTTTACAGGCCTCCTGGGCCATATACAGCATTCCTCTCTGAGTTTCCTGAATTCCTATCAGACCTTGTAGTCATAGCAGATCATATTCTAATTTTTGGTGATTTTAATATTCACATGGAGAAGTCCACAGACCCACTCCAAAAGTCTTTCGGAGCCATCATCGACTCAGTGGGTTTTGTCCAACATGTCTCTGGACCTACTCACTGCCACAGTCATACTCTGGACCTAGTTTTGTCCCATGGAATAAATGTTGTAGATCTTAATGTTTTTCCACATAATCCTGGACTATCGGACCACCATTTTATTACGTTTGCAATCGCAACAAATAATCTGCTCAGACCGCAACCAAGAAGCATCAAAAGTCGTGCTATAAATTCTCAGACAACACAAAAATTCCTTGATGCCCTTCCAGACTCCTTCTGCCTACCCAAGGACGTCAGAGGACAAAAATCAGTTAACCACTTAACTGAGGAACTCAATTTAACCTTGCGCAATACCCTAGATGCAGTTGCACCCCTAAAAACGAAAAACATTTGTCATAAGAAACTAGCTCCCTGGTATACAGAAAATACCCGAGCTTTGAAGCAAGCTTCCAGGAAATTGGAACGGAAATGGCGCCACACCAAACTGGAAGTCTTCCGACTAGCTTGGAAAGACAGTACCGTGCAGTACCGAAGAGCCCTCACTGCTGCTCGATCATCCTACTTTTCCAACTTAATCGAGGAAAATAAGAACAATCCAAAATTTCTTTTTGATACTGTTGCAAAGCTAACTAAAACGCAGCATTCCCCAAGAGAGGATGGCTTTCACTTCATCAGTAATAAATTCATGAACTTCTTTGAGGAAAAGATCATGACCATTAGAAAGCAAATTACGGACTCCTCTTTGAATCTGCGTATTCCTCCAGGGCTTAGCTGTCCTGGATCTGCACAGCTCTGCGAGGGCCTGGGATCGGGAGAGACACTTAAGTGTTTTAGTACTATATCTCTTGACACAATGATGAAAATAATCATGGCCTCTAAACCTTCAAGCTGCATACTGGATCCTATTCCTACTAAACTGCTGAAGGAGCTGCTTCCTGTGCTTGGCCCTCCTATGTTGAACATAATAAACAGCTCTCTATCCACTGGATGTGTACCAAACTCACTAAAAGTGGCAGTGATAAAGCCTCTCTTGAAAAAGCCAAACCTTGATCCGGAAAATATAAAAAACTATCGGCCTATATCGAATCTTCCATTCCTCTCAAAAATTTTAGAAAAAGCTGTTGCGCAGCAACTCACTGCCTTTCTGAAGACAAACAATGTGTACGAAATGCTTCAGTCTGGTTTTAGACCCCATCATAGCACTGAGACTGCACTTGTGAAGGTGGTAAATGACCTTTTAACCTTTAACGAGTCACCAACCCGGATCCGGGATCACCCCCCACTCCCCCCCCACTGAGTAGCATAGCTAGCATAGCGTCACAAGTAAATTGTAGCATCTAAATATCATTAAATCACAAGTCCAAGACACCAGATGAAAGATACAGATCTTGTGAATAAAGCCACCATTTCAGATTTTTAAAATGTTTTACAGGGAAGACACAATATGTAAATCTATTAGCTAACCACGTTAGCATAAGACACAATTTTTTTACTCCAACAGTTTTTTCCTGCGTCAGTAGCTATCACTAATTCGACTAAATAAAAATATATATAGCCACTAACCAAGAAACAACTTCATAAGATGACAGTCTGATAACATATTTATGGTATAGCATAGTTTTTTTTTGAAAAATGTGCATTTTTCAGGTATAAATCACAGTTCTACATTGCAGCTGCAATCTGAAATAGTGCTGACGCAGCCAGAACAATTACAGAGACCAACGTCATATAACTAATTACTTATCTTAAAACATTTCAGAAAAATACACAGCGTACAGATATTGAAAGCCCAACATCTGGTGAATCCAAACAATATTTCAGATTTATTAAATGTTTTATAGCGAAAACAAAATGTAGCGCTAAATTAGCATAGCCACGCCAGCCAGAACCAGCTGGGCGCCCCCGACCAGTTCACATGCACGACAGATATATGAAATAACATCGTAAATTGGGTCTTACTATTGCTGATCTTTCATCAGAATGTTGATCAATGTGTCCTTAGTCCTGATGAGTCGTTCAATCCATTCATAATGGCAACTTTCCCTCTTCATTTAGCATATGTACTGGTCGACTGGCCAAAGTAAAAAAAGTCACAGAACGGAACACGGCAAAACTCCCGAAAAAATTCAAATAATCTGATTAAACTATATTGAAAAAACATACATTAAGATGATATGGTCACATGTATCAAACAAACTTCGAGACGGAGATAGTTTTCATCCGTAACGGCAGCAAAACAGTAGACAATCGCACCTCCAAATAGCGCGAATCAGAGAACCGGAAGTTGTCGGTCACGCCAAAGAAATAGGTCTTATTTCACGTCAGTACAAGGTAAACAAAAAATTTCTCCTCTGACGTCCTCTTGACACCCAGAGGAAGACGAATGAAGTGTGTTTCGGGTCATAGGTGGCGTGACCATATATAGGCAGAGCGTTGAAGCGAGCATACACATCTTGCATTCTTCTTCTTGGTCAGGGAAAGTGCTGTCAAATGACTTCTGTTTAACTCAGAGACAAAATTGAAACGGTTTTAGAAACTATAGATTGTTTTCTATCCAATGGTATTAATTATATGCATATAGTAAGAGCAATAATTGAATAAGAGGCAGTTTAATCTGTAGAGGAAATTATGCTAATGCGAAAACAGCACCCCCTATAGTGGCAAGAAGTTAATGGCGTCAGACCGAGGCTCTGCATCTGTCCTCGTGCTACTAGACCTTAGTGCTGCCTTTGACACCATCGATCACCACATTCTTTTGGAGAGACTGGAAACGCAAATTGGTCTACACGGACAAGTTCTGGCCTGGTTTAGATCTTACCTGTCGGAAAGATATCAGTTTGTCTCTGTGAATGGTCTGTCCTCTGACAAATCAACTGTACATTTCGGTGTTCTTCAAGGTTCCGTTTTAGGACCACTATTGTTTTCACTATATATTTTACCTCTTGGGGATGTTATTCGAAAACATAATGTTAACTTTCACTGCTATGCGGATGACACACAGCTGTACATTTCAATGAAACATGGTGAAGCCCCAAAATTGCCCTCGCTAGAAGCCTGTGTTTCAGACATAAGGAAGTGGATGGCTGAAAACTTTCTACTTTTAAACTCGGACAAAACAGAGATGCTTGTTCTAGGTCCCAAGAAACAAAGAGATCTTCTGTTAAATCTGACAATTCATCTTGATGGTTGTAAAGTCGTCTCAAATAAAACTGTGAAGGACCTCGGCGTTACTCTTGACCCTGATCTCTCTTTTGACGAACATATCAAGACTATTTCAAGGACAGCTTTTTTCCATCTACGTAACATTGCAAAAATCAGAAATTTTCTGTCCAAAAATGATGCAGAAAAATTAATCCATGCATTTGTTACTTCTAGGTTAGACTACTGCAATGCTCTACTTTCCGGCTACCCGGATAAAGCACTAAATAAACTTCAGTTAGTGCTAAATACGGCTGCTAGAATCCTGACTAGAACCAAGAAATTTGATCATATTACTCCAGTGCTAGCTTCCCTACACTGGCTTCCTGTTAAGGCAAGGGCTGATTTCAAGGTTTTACTGTTAACCTATAAAGCGTTACATGGGCTTGCTCCTACCTATCTTTCCGAGTTGGTCCTGCCGTACATACCAATACGTACGCTACGGTCACAAGACGCAGGCCTCCTAATTGTCCCTAGAATTTCTAAGCAAACAGCGGGAGGCAGGGCTTTCTCCTATAGATCTCCATTTTTATGGAACAGTCTGCCTACCCATGTGAGAGACGCAGACTCGGTCTCAACCTTTAAGTCTTTACTGAAGACTTATCTCTTCAGTAGGTCATATGATTGAGTGTAGTCTGGCCCAGGAGTGTGAAGGTGAACGGAAAGGCTCTGGAGCAACGAACCGCCCTTGCTGTCTCTGCCAGGCCGGTTCCCCTCTCTCCACTGGGATTCTCTGCCTCTAACCCTGTTACAGGGGCTGAGTCACTGGCTTGCTGGTGCTCTTTCATGCCGTCCCTAGGAGGGGTGCGTCACTTGAGTGGGTTGAGTTACTGACGTGATCTTCCTGTCTGGGTTGGCGCCCCCCCCTTGGTTTGTGCTGTGGTGGAGATCTTTGTGGGCTATACTCGGCCTTGAGGATATCCCTCTAGTGGTGCGGGGGCTGTGCTTTGGCAAAGTGGGTGGGGTTATATCCTTCCTGTTTGGCCCTGTCCGGGGGTTTCTTCGGATGGGGCCACAGTGTCTCCTGACCGCTGCTGTCTCAGCCTCCAGTATTTATGCTGCAGTAGTTTATGTGTCGGGGGGCTAGGGTCAGTTGGTTATACCTGAAGTACTTCTCCTGTCTTATCCAGTGTCCTGTGTGAATTTAAGTATGCTCTCTCTAATTCTCTCGTTCTCTCTTTCTCTCTGAGAACCTGAGCCCTAGGACCATACGTCAGGACTACCGGGCATGATGACACCTTGCTGTCCCCAGTCCGCCTGGCCTTGCTGCTATTCCAGTTTCAACTGTTCTGCCTGCGGTTACGGTACCCCTACCTGTCCCAGACCTGCTGTTTTCAACTCTTAATGATCGGCTATGAAAAGCCAACTGAGATTTATTCCTGATTATTATTTGACCATGCTTGTCATTTATGAACATTTTGAAAATCTTGGCTCTCTCTAATTTTCTCCTTCTCTCTTTCTTTCTCTCGGAGGACCTGAGCCCTAGCACCATACGTCGGGACTACCGGCCGTGGTGACTCCTTGCTGTCCCCAGTCCGCCTGGCCTTGCTGCTATTCCAGTTTCAACTGTTCTGCCTGCGGTTATGGAACCGCCACCTGTCCCAGACCTGTTGTTTTTCAACTCTTAATGATCAGCTATGAAAAGCCAACTGAAAATTATTCATGATTATTATTTGACCATGCTTGTCACTTATGAACATTTTTGAACATCTTGGCATAGTTTTGTTGTAATCTCCACCCGGCACAGCCAGAAGAGGACTGGCCACCCCTCATAGCCTGGTTCCTCTCTAGGTTTCTTCCTAGGTTTTGGCCTTTCTAGGGAGTTTTTCCTAGCCACCGTGCTTCTACACCTGCATTACTAGCTGTTTGGGGTTTTAGGCTGGGTTTCTGTACAGCACTTCGAGATATTAGCTGATGTACGAAGGGCTATATAAAATAAAATTGATTGATTGATTGATTGATTGATAGTAAAACTCTCTCGGTTTAGTAATACAACCTCAGTTTAGTAATACTCTCTCAGTTTAGTAATACTCCCTCAGTTTAGTAATACTCTCTCAGTTTAGTAATACTCTCTCAGTTTAGGAACACTCACTCACATTTAGTAATACTCTCTCAGTTTAGTAATACTCTCTCGGTTTAGTAATATTCTCTCAGTTTTGGAATACTCTCTCAGTTTAGTAATACTCTCTCAGTTTAGTAATACTCTCTCAGTTTAGTAATACTCTCTCAGTTGAGTAATATTCTCTCAGTTTAGGAACACTCTCTCAGATTAGTAATACTCTCTCAGTTTAGTAATACTCTCTCGGTTTAGTAATATTCTCTCAGTTTTGGAATACTCTCTCAGTTCAGTAATATTCTCTCGGTTTAGTAATACAACCTCAGTTTAGTAATACTCTCTCAGTTTAGTAAAACTCTCTCGGTTTAGTAATACAACCTCAGTTTAGTAATACTCTCTCAGTTTAGGAACACTCTCGCAGTTTAGTAATACTCTCTCAGTTTAGTAATACTCTCTAGGTTTAGTAATTCGCTCTCTGTTTAGTAATACTCTCTCAGTTTAGTAACACTCTCTCAGTTTAGTAATACTCTCACAGTTTTGTAACAATCTCTCAGTTTAGCAATACTCTCTCAATTTAGTAAAACTCTCTCGGTTTAGTAATACAACCTCAGTTTAGTAATACTGTCTCAGTTTAGTAATACTCTCTCAGTTTAGGAACACTCTCTCAGTTTAGTAATACTCTCTCAGTTTAGTAATACTCTCTCGGTTTAGTAATATTCTCTCAGTTTTGGAATACTCTCTCAGTTGAGTAATAATCTCTCCGTTCAGGTAATATACTCTCAGTTTTGGAATACGCTCAGTTTAGTAATACGCTCTCAGTTTAGTAATACTCTCTCAGGTTAGTAACACTCTCTCAGTTTAGTAATACTCTCACAGTTTTGTAACAATCTCTCAGTTTAGCAATACTCTCTCAGTTTAGTAAAACTCTCTCGGTTTAGTAATACAACCTCAGTTTAGTAATACTCTCTCAGTTTAGTAAAACTCTCTCGGTTTAGTAATACTCTCTCAGTTTAGTAATACTCTCTCAGTTTAGGAACACTCTCTCACATTTAGTAATACTCTCTCAGTTTAGTAATACTCTCTCGGTTTAGTAATATTCTTTCAGTTTTGGAATACTCTCTCAGTTTAGTAATACTCTCTCAGTTTAGTAATACTGTCTCAGTTTAGTAATACTCTCTCAGTTTAGTAATACTCTCTCAGTTTAGGAACACTCACTCACATTTAGTAATACTCTCTCAGTTTAGTAATACTCTCTCGGTTTAGTAATATTCTCTCAGTTTTGGAATACTCTCTCAGTTTAGTAATACTCTCTCAGTTTAGTAATACTCTCTCAGTTGAGTAATATTCTCTCAGTTTAGGAACACTCTCTCAGATTAGTAATACTCTCTCAGTTTAGTAATACTATCTCAGTTTAGTAATACTCTCTCGGTTTAGTAATATTCTCTCAGTTTTGGAATACTCTCTCAGTTCAGTAATATTCTCTCGGTTTAGTAATACAACCTCAGTTTAGTAATACTCTCTCATTTTAGTAAAACTCTCTCGGTTTAGTAATACAACCTCAGTTTAGTAATACTCTCTCAGTTTAGTAATACTCCCTCAGTTTAGTAATACTCTCTCAGTTTAGTAATACTCTCTCGGTTTAGTAATACGCTCTCAGTTTAGTAATACTCTCTCAGTTTAGTAACACTCTCTCAGTTTAGTAATACTCTCACAGTTTTGTAACAATCTCTCAGTTTAGCAATACTCTCTCAATTTAGTAAAACTCTCTCGGTTTAGTAATACAACCTCAGTTTAGTAATACTGTCTCAGTTTAGTAATACTCTCTCAGTTTAGGAACACTCTCTCAGTTTAGTAATACTCTCTCAGTTTAGTAATACTCTCTCGGTTTAGTAATATTCTCTCAGTTTTGGAATACTCTCTCAGTTGAGTAATAATCTCTCCGTTCAGGTAATATACTCTCAGTTTTGGAATACTCTCTCAGTTTAGTAATACGCTCTCAGTTTAGTAATACTCTCTCAGGTTAGTAACACTCTCTCAGTTTAGTAATACTCTCACAGTTTTGTAACAATCTCTCAGTTTAGCAATACTCTCTCAGTTTAGTAAAACTCTCTCGGTTTAGTAATACAACCTCAGTTTAGTAATACTCTCTCAGTTTAGTAAAACTCTCTCGGTTTAGTAATACTCTCTCAGTTTAGTAATACTCTCTCAGTTTAGGAACACTCTCTCACATTTAGTAATACTCTCTCAGTTTAGTAATACTCTCTCGGTTTAGTAATATTCTTTCAGTTTTGGAATACTCTCTCAGTTTAGTAATACTCTCTCAGTTTAGTAATACTCTCTCAGTTTTGGAATACTCTCTCAGTTTAGTAATACTCTCTCAGTTTAGGAACACTCTCTCACATTTAGTAATACTCTCTCAGTTTAGTAATACTCTCTCGGTTTAGTAATATTCTCTCAGTTTTGGAATACTCTCTCAGTTTAGTAATACTCTCTCAGTTTAGTAATACTCTCTCAGTTGAGTAATATTCTCTCAGTTTAGGAACACTCTCTCAGATTAGTAATACTCTCTCAGTTTAGTAATACTCTCTCGGTTTAGTAATATTCTCTCAGTTTTGGAATACTCTCTCAGTTCAGTAATATTCTCTCGGTTTAGTAATACAACCTCAGTTTAGTAATACTCTCTCAGTTTAGTAAAACTCTCTCGGTTTAGTAATACAACCTCAGTTTAGTAATACTCTCTCAGTTTAGGAACACTCTCGCAGTTTAGTAATACTCTCTCAGTTTAGTAATACTCTCTAGGTTTAGTAATTCGCTCTCTGTTTAGTAATACTCTCTCAGTTTAGTAACACTCTCTCAGTTTAGTAATACTCTCACAGTTTTGTAACAATCTCTCAGTTTAGCAATACTCTCTCAATTTAGTAAAACTCTCTCGGTTTAGTAATACAACCTCAGTTTAGTAATACTGTCTCAGTTTAGTAATACTCTCTCAGTTTAGGAACACTCTCTCAGTTTAGTAATACTCTCTCAGTTTAGTAATACTCTCTCGGTTTAGTAATATTCTCTCAGTTTTGGAATACTCTCTCAGTTGAGTAATAATCTCTCCGTTCAGGTAATATACTCTCAGTTTTGGAATACGCTCAGTTTAGTAATACGCTCTCAGTTTAGTAATACTCTCTCAGGTTAGTAACACTCTCTCAGTTTAGTAATACTCTCACAGTTTTGTAACAATCTCTCAGTTTAGCAATACTCTCTCAGTTTAGTAAAACTCTCTCGGTTTAGTAATACAACCTCAGTTTAGTAATACTCTCTCAGTTTAGTAAAACTCTCTCGGTTTAGTAATACTCTCTCAGTTTAGTAATACTCTCTCAGTTTAGGAACACTCTCTCACATTTAGTAATACTCTCTCAGTTTAGTAATACTCTCTCGGTTTAGTAATATTCTTTCAGTTTTGGAATACTCTCTCAGTTTAGTAATACTCTCTCAGTTTAGTAATACTCTCTCAGTTTTGGAATACTCTCTCAGTTTAGTAATACTCTCTCAGTTTAGGAACACTCACTCACATTTAGTAATACTCTCTCAGTTTAGTAATACTCTCTCGGTTTAGTAATATTCTCTCAGTTTTGGAATACTCTCTCAGTTTAGTAATACTCTCTCAGTTTAGTAATACTCTCTCAGTTGAGTAATATTCTCTCAGTTTAGGAACACTCTCTCAGATTAGTAATACTCTCTCAGTTTAGTAATACTATCTCAGTTTAGTAATACTCTCTCGGTTTAGTAATATTCTCTCAGTTTTGGAATACTCTCTCAGTTCAGTAATATTCTCTCGGTTTAGTAATACAACCTCAGTTTAGTAATACTCTCTCATTTTAGTAAAACTCTCTCGGTTTAGTAATACAACCTCAGTTTAGTAATACTCTCTCAGTTTAGTAATACTCCCTCAGTTTAGTAATACTCTCTCAGTTTAGTAATACTCTCTAGGTTTAGTAATTCGCTCTCTGTTTAGTAATACTCTCTCAGTTTAGTAACACTCTCTCAGTTTAGTAATACTCTCACAGTTTTGTAACAATCTCTCAGTTTAGCAATACTCTCTCAATTTAGTAAAACTCTCTCGGTTTAGTAATACAACCTCAGTTTAGTAATACTGTCTCAGTTTAGTAATACTCTCTCAGTTTAGGAACACTCTCTCAGTTTAGTAATACTCTCTCAGTTTAGTAATACTCTCTCGGTTTAGTAATATTCTCTCAGTTTTGGAATACTCTCTCAGTTGAGTAATAATCTCTCCGTTCAGGTAATATACTCTCAGTTTTGGAATACTCTCTCAGTTTAGTAATACGCTCTCAGTTTAGTAATACTCTCTCAGGTTAGTAACACTCTCTCAGTTTAGTAATACTCTCACAGTTTTGTAACAATCTCTCATTTTAGCAATACTCTCTCAGTTTAGTAAAACTCTCTCGGTTTAGTAATACAACCTCAGTTTAGTAATACTCTCTCAGTTTAGTAAAACTCTCTCGGTTTAGTAATACTCTCTCAGTTTAGTAATACTCTCTCAGTTTAGGAACACTCTCTCACATTTAGTAATACTCTCTCAGTTTAGTAATACTCTCTCGGTTTAGTAATATTCTTTCAGTTTTGGAATACTCTCTCAGTTTAGTAATACTCTCTCAGTTTAGTAATACTGTCTCAGTTTAGTAATACTCTCTTAGTTTAGTAATACTCTCTCAGTTTAGGAACACTCACTCACATTTAGTAATACTCTCTCAGTGTAGTAATACTCTCTCGGTTTAGTAATATTCTCTCAGTTTTGGAATACTCTCTCAGTTTAGTAATACTCTCTCAGTTTAGTAATACTCTCTCAGTTGAGTAATATTCTCTCAGTTTAGGAACACTCTCTCAGATTAGTAATACTCTCTCAGTTTAGTAATACTATCTCAGTTTAGTAATATTCTCTCAGTTTTGGAATACTCTCTCAGTTGAGTAATAATCTCTCCGTTCAGGTAATATACTCTCAGTTTTGGAATACTCTCTCAGTTTAGTAAAACTCTCTCGGTTTAGTAATACAACCTCAGCTTAGTAATACTCTCTCAGTTTAGTAATACTCTCTCAGTTTAGTAATACTCTCTCAGTTGAGTAATATTCTCTCAGTTTAGGAACACTCTCTCAGATTAGTAATACTCTCTCAGTTTAGTAATACTTTCTCAGTTTAGTAATACTCTCTCGGTTTAGTAATATTCTCTCAGTTTTGGAATACTCTCTCAGTTCAGTAATATTCTCTCGGTTTAGTAATACAACCTCAGTTTAGTAATACTCTCTCAGTTTAGTAAAACTCTCTCGGTTTAGTAATACAACCTCAGTTTAGTAATACTCTCTCAGTTTAGTAATACTCCCTCAGTTTAGTAATACTCTCTCAGTTTAGGAACACTCTCGCAGTTTAGTAATACTCTCTCAGTTTAGTAATACTCTCTAGGTTTAGTAATTCGCTCTCTGTTTAGTAATACTCTCTCAGTTTAGTAATACTCTCTAGGTTTAGTAATTCGCTCTCTGTTTAGTAATACTCTCTCAGTTTAGTAATACTCTCACAGTTTTGTAACAATCTCTCAGTTTAGCAATACTCTCTCAGTTTAGTAAAACTCTCTCGGTTTAGTAATACAACCTCAGTTTAGTAATACTCTCTCAGTTTAGTAATACTCCCTCAGTTTAGTAATACTCTCTCAGTTTAGTAATACTCTCTCAGTTTAGGAACACTCACTCACATTTAGTAATACTCTCTCAGTTTAGTAATACTCTCTCAGTTTAGTAATACTCTCTCAGTTTAGTAATACTCTCTCAGTTGAGTAATATTCTCTCAGTTTAGGAACACTCTCTCAGATTAGTAATACTCTCTCAGTTTAGTAATACTATCTCAGTTTAGTAATACTCTCTCGGTTTAGTAATATTCTCTCAGTTTTGGAATACTCTCTCAGTTCAGTAATATTCTCTCGGTTTAGTAATACAACCTCAGTTTAGTAATACTCTCTCAGTTTAGTAAAACTCTCTCGGTTTAGTAATACAACCTCAGTTTAGTAATACTCCCTCAGTTTAGTAATACTCTCTCAGTTTAGGAACACTCTCGCAGTTTAGTAATACTCTCTCAGTTTAGTAATACTCTCTAGGTTTAGTAATTCGCTCTCTGTTTAGTAATACTCTCTCAGTTTAGTAACACTCTCTCAGTTTAGTAATACTCTCACAGTTTTGTAACAATCTCTCAGTTTAGCAATAATCTCTCAATTTAGTAAAACTCTCTCGGTTTAGTAATACAACCTCAGTTTAGTAATACTGTCTCAGTTTAGTAATACTCTCTCAGTTTAGGAACACTCTCTCAGTTTAGTAATACTCTCTCAGTTTAGTAATACTCTCTCGGTTTAGTAATACTCTCTCAGTTTAGGAACACTCACTCACATTTAGTAATACTCTCTCAGTTTAGTAATACTCTCTCGGTTTAGTAATATTCTCTCAGTTTTGGAATACTCTCTCAGTTTTGTAATACTCTCTCAGTTTAGTAATACTCTCTCAGTTTAGTAATACTCTCTCAGTTGAGTAATATTCTCTCAGTTTAGGAACACTCTCTCAGATTAGTAATACTCTCTCAGTTTAGTAATACTATCTCAGTTTAGTAATACTCTCTCGGTTTAGTAATATTCTCTCAGTTTTGGAATACTCTCTCAGTTTAGTAATACTCTCTCAGTTTAGTAAAACTCTCTCGGTTTAGTAATACAACCTCAGTTTAGTAATACTCTCTCAGTTTAGTAATACTCCCTCAGTTTAGTAATACTCTCTCAGTTTAGTAATACTCTCTCAGTTTAGGAACACTCACTCACATTTAGTAATACTCTCTCAGTTTAGTAATACTTTCTCGGTTTAGTAATATTCTCTCAGTTTTGGAATACTCTCTCAGTTTAGTAATACTCTCTCAGTTTAGTAATACTCTCTCAGTTTAGTAATACTCTCTCAGTTGAGTAATATTCTCTCAGTTTAGGAACACTCTCTCAGATTAGTAATACTCTCTCAGTTTAGTAATACTATCTCAGTTTAGTAATACTCTCTCGGTTTAGTAATATTCTCTCAGTTTTGGAATACTCTCTCAGTTCAGTAATATTCTCTCGGTTTAGTAATACAACCTCAGTTTAGTAATACTCTCTCAGTTTAGTAAAACTCTCTCGGTTTAGTAATACAACCTCAGTTTAGTAATACTCTCTCAGTTTAGTAATACTCTCTCAGTTTAGGAACACTCTCTCACATTTAGTAATACTCTCTCAGTTTAGTAATACTCTCTCGGTTTAGTAATATTCTCTCAGTTTAGTAAAACTCTCTCGGTTTAGTAATACAACCTCAGTTTAGTAAAACTCTCTCAGTTTAGTAAAACTCTCTCGGTTTAGTAATACAACCTCAGTTTAGTAATACTCTCTCAGTTTAGTAATACTCCCTCAGTTTAGTAATACTCTCTCAGGTTAGTAACACTCTCTCAGTTTAGTAATACTCTCACAGTTTTGTAACAATCTCTCAGTTTAGCAATACTCTCTCAGTTTAGTAAAACTCTCTCGGTTTAGTAATACAACCTCAGTTTAGTAATACTCTCTCAGTTTAGTAAAACTCTCTCGGTTTAGTAATATTCTCTCAGTTTAGTAATACTCTCTCAGTTTAGGAACACTCTCTCACATTTAGTAATACTCTCTCAGTTTAGTAATACTCTCTCGGTTTAGTAATATTCTTTCAGTTTTGGAATACTCTCTCAGTTTAGTAATACTCTCTCAGTTTAGTAATACTGTCTCAGTTTAGTAATACTCTCTCAGTTGAGTAATATTCTCTCAGTTTAGGAACACTCTCTCAGATTAGTAATACTCTCTCAGTTTAGTAATACTATCTCAGTTTAGTAATACTCTCTCGGTTTAGTAATATTCTCTCAGTTTTGGAATACTCTCTCAGTTCAGTAATATTCTCTCAGTTCAGTAATATTCTCTCAGTTTAGTAAAACTCTCTCGGTTTAGTAATACAACCTCAGTTTAGTAATACTCTCTCAGTTTAGTAAAACTCTCTCGGTTTAGTAATACAACCTCAGTTTAGTAATAATCTCTCAGTTTAGTAATACTCCCTCAGTTTAGTAATACTCTCTCAGTTTAGTAACACTCTCTCAGTTTAGTAATACTCTCACAGTTTTGTAACAATCTCTCAGTTTAGCAATACTCTCTCAGTTTAGTAAAACTCTCTCGGTTTAGTAATACAACCTCAGTTTAGTAATACTCTCTCAGTTTAGTAAAACTCTCTCGGTTTAGTAATACTCTCTCAGTTTAGTAATACTCTCTCAGTTTAGGAACACTCTCTCACATTTAGTAATACTCTCTCAGTTTAGTAATACTCTCTCAGTTTAGTAATACTCTCTCAGTTTAGTAATACTCTCTCAGTTTAGTAATACTCTCTCAGTTTAGTAATACTCTCTCAGTTTAGTAACACTCTCTCAGTTTAGTAATACTCTCACAGTTTTGTAACAATCTCTCAGTTTAGCAATACTCTCTCAGTTTAGTAAAACTCTCTCGGTTTAGTAATACAACCTCAGTTTAGTAATACTCTCTCAGTTTAGTAAAACTCTCTCGGTTTAGTAATACTCTCTCAGTTTAGTAATACTCTCTCAGTTTAGGAACACTCTCTCACATTTAGTAATACTCTCTCAGTTTAGTAATACTCTCTCAGTTTAGTAATACTCTCTCAGTTTAGTAATACTGTCTCAGTTTAGTAATACTCTCTCAGTTGAGTAATATTCTCTCAGTTGAGTAATATTCTCTCAGTTTAGGAACACTCTCTCAGATTAGTAATACTCTCTCAGTTTAGTAATACTATCTCAGTTTAGTAATACTCTCTCGGTTTAGTAATATTCTCTCAGTTTTGGAATACTCTCTCAGTTCAGTAATATTCTCTCGGTTTAGTAATACTCTCTCGGTTTAGTAATATTCTCTCAGTTTTGGAATACTCTCTCAGTTTAGTAATACTCTCTCAGTTTAGTAATACTCTCCTCGTTTTGGTAATACAACCTCAGTTTTTAGTAATACTCCTCTCTTTTCTAATACTCCCTCGGTTTCAGTAATACTGTCTCAGTTTAGTATACTGGCTCTCAGTTTTAGGACCGATCACTCACATTTATAATACTCTCTCAGTTTAGTAATACTCTCTTGGGTTAGTATATTCTCTCAGTGTTGAATACTCTCTCAGGTTTAGTAATCTCTCTCAGTTTAGTAATACGTTTGTAATACTCTCTCGGTTTAGTAATATTCTCTCAGTTTTGGAATACTCTTCTCAGTTTAGTAATATTCTCTCGGTTTAGTAATACACCTCAGTTTTAGTAATCTCTCCTCTCAGTTTGATAATACTCTCTCAGTTTAGGAACA
>NW_024057955.1:24390-56718 GCF_016432855.1 Salvelinus namaycush | reverse complement strand
TGAGAGATATTACTAACCGAGAGAAATTACTGAACTGAGAGAGTATTCCAAAACTGAGAGAATATTACTAAACCGAGAGAGTATTACTAAACTAGAGATGAGAGTATTACTAAACTGAGAGAGTGTTCCTAAACTGAGAGAGTATTACTAACTGAGAAGTATTACTAAGAGGTTGATTACTAAACCGAGAGAGTTTACTAATGAGAAGTATCTAAACGAGAGATGTACAAAACTGTGAGAGTAACTAAACTGAGAGAGTGTTACTAAACTGAGAGAGTATTACTAAACTGAGAGAGTAGTTCTAAACTGAGAGAGTATTACTAAACTGAGAGAAGTATTAAAACTGAGGTGTATACTAAACCGAGAGAGTTTTACTAAACGAGAGAGTATTGCTAAACTGAGAGATTGTTACAAAACTTTGAGAGTATTACTAAACTGAGAGAGGGTTACTAAACTGAGGAGTATACTAAACGAGAAATTACTAAACTAGAGAGGTATTACTAAACTGAGAGATATTACTAAACTGGAGATCTAAACTGAGAGGAGTATTACTAAACTGAGGAGATATACTAAACTGAGAGAGATACTAAACGAGGATGTATACAAACCGAGAGAGTTTTACTAAACGAGAGAGTATTACTAAAATGAGGTTTATTATAAAACCGAGAGATATATTACAAACTGAGAGAGTATTCCAAACTGATGAAATATTACTAAACCGAGAGAGTATTACTAAACTGAGAGTATTACTAAAATGAGAGAGTTATACTAATACTGAGAGAGTGTTCCTAAACTGAGAGAACTCTTACTAACCGAGAGATATATACAGAAACTGAGAGAGTATTCCAAACTGGAGAATATTATCTAAACCGAGAGAGTATTACTAAAATGAGATAGTATTACTAAACGAGAGAGTATTACTAATCTGAGAGAGTGTCCTAAACTGAGAGAAATTACTCACTGAGAGGTATTACTAAACTGAGAGAGTATTACTAAACGAGAGAGTATTACTGAACTGAGAGATATTCCAAAACTGAGAGAATTACTAAACGAGAGAGTTTACTAAACTGAGAGAGTATTACAAATGTATCTGAGAGATTTACTAAACGAGAGAGTATTACTAAAACTGAACAAGAGTATTACTAAAATGAGAGGTATTACAAATGGAGTGAGTGTTACTAAACTGAGAGAGATTACTAAATGAGAGAGTATTACTAAAACTGAGAGGAGTATTACTAAACTGAGAGAGGTGATTACTGAACGAGAGAGTTTACTAAACTGAGAGAGTATTCACAAAACTGAGAGAATTACTAAACGAGAGGTATTACTAAACTGAGGACGTATATAATTAAAGAGAGAGTGTTACTAAACTGAGAGAGTATTACTAAACTGAGAGAGTATTACTAAACTGAGGGAGTATTACTAAACTGAGAGAGTATACTAAACTGAGGTTGTATTACTAAACCGAGAGAGGTTTACTAAACTGAGAGAGTATTACTAAACTGAGGTTGTATTACTAAACCGAGAGAATATTACTAAACTGAGAGAGTATTCCAAAACTGAGAGAATATTACTAAACCGAGAGAGTATTACTAAACTGAGAGAGTATTACTAAAATGACAGAGAGTGTTCCTAAACAATGAGAGAAGTATTCTAAACTGAGAGAGTATTCCAAAACTGAGAGAATATTACTAAACCGAGAGAGTATTACTAAACTGAGAGAGTATTACTAAAATGAGGTTACTAAACTGAGTAGTATTACTAAACTGAGAGAGTATTACTAATTAGAGAGTGTTACTAAACTGAGAAACTGAGAGAGTATTACTAAACTGAGAGAGTGTTCCTAAACTGAGAGAGTATTACTAAACTGAGAGAGTATTACTAAACTGAGAGAGTATTCCAAAACTGAGAGAATATTACTAAACTGAGAGAGTATTACTAAACTGAGAGAGTATTCCAAAACTGAGAGAATATTACTAAACTGAGAGAGTATTCCTAAACTGAGCGAATATTACTAAACCGAGAGAGTATTACTAAACTGAGAGAGTATTACTAAACTGCGACAGTGTTCCTAAACTGAGAGAGTATTACTAAACTGAGGGAGTATTACTAAACTGAGAGCGTGTTCCTAAACTGAGAGACCATTACTCAACTGAGAGAGTATTACTAAACTGAGAGAGTATTACTAAACTGAGAGAGTATTCCAAAACTGAGAGAATATTACTAAACCGAGAGAGTATTACTAAACTGAGAGAGTATTACTAAACTGAGAGCGTGTTCCTAAACTGAGAGACTATTACTCAACTGAGAGAGTATTACTAAACTGAGAGAGTATTACTAAACTGAGAGAGTATTCCAAAACTGAGAGAATATACCTAAACCGAGAGAGTATTACTAAACTGAGAGAGTATTCCTAAACTGAGAGAGTATTACTAAACTGAGGTTGTATTACTAAACCGAGAGAGTTTTACTAAATTGAGAGAGTATTGCTAAACTGAGAGATTGTTACAAAACTGTGAGAGTATTACTAAACTGAGAGAGTGTTACTAAACTGAGAGAGTATTACTAAACTGAGGGAGTATTACTAAACTGAGAGAGTATTACTAAACTGAGGTTGTATTACTAAACCGAGAGAGTTTTACTAAACTGAGAGAGTATTACTAAACTGAGGTTGTATTACTAAACCGAGAGAATATTACTGAACTGAGAGAGTATTCCAAAACTGAGAGAATATTACTAAACCGAGAGAGTATTACTAAACTGAGATAGTATTACTAAACTGAGAGAGTATTACTAAACTGAGAGAGTGTTCCTAAACTGAGAGAATATTACTCAACTGAGAGAGTATTACTAAACTGAGAGAGTATTACTAAACTGAGAGAGTATTACTAAACTGAGAGAGTATTCCAAAACTGAGAGAATATTACTAAACAGAGAGAGTATTACTAAACTGAGAGAGTATTACTAAATGTGAGTGAGTGTTCCTAAACTGAGAGAGTATTACTAAACTGAGAGAGTATTACTAAACTGAGGGAGTATTACTAAACTGAGAGAGTATTACTAAACTGAGGTTGTATTACTAAACCGAGAGAGTTTTACTAAACTGAGGTTGTATTACTAAACCGAGAGAGTTTTACTAAACTGAGAGAGTATTGCTAAACTGAGAGATTGTTACAAAACTGAGAGAGTATTACTAAACTGAGGGAGTATTACTAAACTGAGAGAGTATTACTAAACTGAGGGAGTATTACTAAACCGAGAGAGTATTACTAAACTGAGAGAGTATTAATAAACTGAGGGAGTATTACTAAACTGAGAGAGTATTACTAAACTGAGGTTGTATTACTAAACCGAGAGAGTTTTACTAAACTGAGAGAGTATTACTAAACTGAGAGAGTGTTCCTAAACTGAGAGAATATTACTCAACTGAGAGAGTATTACTAAACTGTGGGAGTATTCCAAAACTGAGAGAATATTACTAAACTGAGAGAGTATTCCTAAACTGAGCGAATATTACTAAACCCAGAGAGTATTAATAAACTGAGAGAGTATTACTAAACTGCGACAGTGTTCCTAAACTGAGAGAGTATTACTAAACTGAGGGAGTATTACTAAACTGAGAGAGTATTACTAAACTGAGAGAGTATTCCAAAACTGAGAGAATATTACTAAACCGAGAGAGTATTACTAAACTGAGAGAGTATTACTAAACTGAGAGAGTGTTCCTAAACTGAGAGAGTATTACTAAACTGAGAGAGTATTACTAAACTGAGAGAATATTACTAAACTGAGAGAGTATTACTAAACTGAGAGAGTATTACTAAACTGAGAGAGTATTCCAAAACTGAGAGAATATTACTAAACCGAGAGAGTATTACTAAACTGAGAGAGTATTACTAAACTGAGAGAGTGTTCCTAAACTGAGAGAGTATTACTAAACTGAGAGAGTATTACTAAACTGAGAGAATATTACTAAACTGAGACAGTTTTACTAAACTGAGAGAGTGTTACTAAACTGAGAAAATATTACTAAACTGAGAGAATGTTACTAAACTGAGAGAATATTACTAAACTGAGAGAGTATTACTAAACTGAGAGATTGTTACTAAACTGAGAGAGTATTACTAAACTGAGAGAGTGTTCCTAAACTGAGAGAATATTACTCAACTGAGAGAGTATTACTAAACTGAGAGAGTATTACTAAACTGAGAGAGTATTACTAAACTGAGGGAGTATTACTAAACTGAGAGAGTATTACTAAACTGAGGTTGTATTACTAAACCGAGAGAGTTTTACTAAACCGAGAGAGTATTACTAAACTGAGAGAGTGTTCCTAAACTGAGAGAATATTACTCAACTGAGAGAGTATTACTAAACTGAGAGAGTATTCCAAAACTGAGAGAATATTACTAAACTGAGAGAGTATTCCTAAACTGAGCGAATATTACTAAACCGAGAGAGTATTACTAAACTGAGAGAGTATTACTAAACTGCGACAGTGTTCCTAAACTGAGAGAGTATTATTAAACTGAGGGAGTATTACTAAACTGAGGTTGTATTACTAAACCGAGAGAATATTACTAAACTGAGAGAGTATTCCAAAACTGAGAGAATATTACTAAACCGAGAGAGTATTACTAAACTGAGAGAGTATTACTAAACTGAGAGTGTGTTCCTAAACTGAGAGACTATTACTCAACTGAGAGAGTATTACTAAACTGAGAGAGTATTCCAAAACTGAGAGAATATTACTAAACTGAGAGAGTATTACTAAACTGAGAGAATATTACTAAACTGAGACAGTTTTACTAAACTGAGAGAGTGTTACTAAACTGAGAGAATATTACTAAACTGAGAGAATGTTACTAAACTGAGAGAATATTACTAAACTGAGAGAGTATTACTAAACTGAGAGATTGTTACTAAACTGAGAGAGTATTACTAAACTGAGAGAGTGTTCCTAAAACTGAGAGAATATTACTCAACTGAGAGAGTATTACTAAACTGAGAGAGTATTACTAAACTGAGAGAGTGTTACTAAACTGAGAGAGTATTCCAAAACTGAGAGAATATTACCTGAACGGAGAGATTATTACTCAACTGAGATAGTATTACTAAACTGAGAGAGTATTACTAAACTGAGAGAGTATTACTAAACTGAGGGAGTATTACTAAACTGAGAGAGTATTACTAAACTGAGGGAGTATTACTAAACCGAGAGAGTATTACTAAACTGAGAGAGTATTACTAAACTGAGGTTGTATTACTAAACCGAGAGAATATTACTAAACTGAGAGAGTATTCCAAAACTGAGAGAATATTACTAAACCGAGAGAGTATTACTAAACTGAGAGAGTATTACTAAACTGAGAGCGTGTTCCTAAACTGAGAGACTATTACTCAACTGAGAGAGTATTACTAAACTGAGAGAGTATTCCAAAACTGAGAGAATATTACTAAACCTAGAGAGTATTACTAAACTGAGAGAGTATTACTAAACTGAGAGAGTGTTCCTAAACTGAGAGAGTATTACTAAACTGAGAGAGTATTACTAAACCGAGAGAATATTACTAAACTGAGACAGTTTTACTAAACTGAGAGAGTGTTACTAAACTGAGAGAATATTACTAAACTGAGAGAATGTTACTAAACTGAGAGAATATTACTAAACTGAGAGAGTATTACTAAACTGAGAGATTGTTACTAAACTGAGAGAGTATTACTAAACTGAGAGAGTGTTCCTAAACTGAGAGAATATTACTCAACTGAGAGAGTATTACTAAACTGAGAGAGTATTACTAAACTGAGAGAGTGTTACTAAACTGAGAGAGTATTCCAAAACTGAGAGAATATTACCTGAACGGAGAGATTATTACTCAACTGAGAGAGTATTACTAAACTGAGAGAGTATTACTAAACTGAGAGAGTATTACTAAACTGAGGGAGTATTACTAAACTGAGAGAGTATTACTAAACTGAGGGAGTATTACTAAACCGAGAGAGTATTACTAAACTGAGAGAGTATTACTAAACTGAGGTTGTATTACTAAACCGAGAGAGTTTTACTAAACTGAGAGAGTATTACTAAACTGAGAGAGTGTTCCTAAACTGAGAGAATATTACTCAACTGAGAGAGTATTACTAAACTGAGAGAGTATTCCAAAACTGAGAGAATATTACTAAACTGGGGGAGTATTACTAAACTGAGAGAGTATTACTAAACTGAGGGAGTATTACTAAACCGAGAGAGTATTACTAAACTGAGAGAGTATTACTAAACTGAGGTTGTATTACTAAACCGAGAGAGTTTTACTAAACTGAGAGAGTATTACTAAACTGAGAGAGTGTTCCAAAACTGAGAGAATATTACTCAACTGAGAGAGTATTACTAAACAGAGAGAGTATTCCAAAACTGAGAGAATATTACTAAACTGAGGGAGTATTACTAAACTGAGAGAGTATTACTAAACTGAGGGAGTATTACTAAACCGAGAGAGTATTACTAAACTGAGAGAGTATTACTAAACTGAGGTTGTATTACTAAACCGAGAGAGTTTTACTAAACTGAGAGAGTATTACTAAACTGAGAGAGTGTTCCTAAACTGAGAGAATATTACTCAACTGAGAGAGTATTACTAAACTGAGAGAGTATTCCAAAACTGAGAGAATATTACTAAACTGAGGGAGTATTACTAAACTGAGAGAGTATTACTAAACTGAGGGAGTATTACTAAACCGAGAGAGTATTACTAAACTGAGAGAGTATTACTAAACTGAGGTTGTATTACTAAACCGAGAGAGTTTTACTAAACTGAGAGAGTATTACTAAACTGAGAGAGTGTTCCTAAACTGAGAGAATATTACTCAACTGAGAGAGTATTACTAAACTGAGAGAGTATTCCAAAACTGAGAGAATATTACTAAACTGAGAGAGTATTCCTAAACTGAGCGAATATTACTAAACCGAGAGAGTATTACTAAACTGAGAGAGTATTACTAAACTGCGACAGTGTTCCTAAACTGAGAGAGTATTACTAAACTGAGGGAGTATTACTAAACTGAGGTTGTATTACTAAACCGAGAGAATATTACTAAACTGAGAGAGTATTCCAAAACTGAGAGAATATTACTAAACCGAGAGAGTATTACTAAACTGAGAGAGTATTACTAAACTGAGAGCGTGTTCCTAAACTGAGAGACTATTACTCAACTGAGAGAGTATTACTAAACTGAGAGAGTATTCCAAAACTGAGAGAATATTACTAAACCGAGAGAGTATTACTAAACTGAGAGAGTATTACTAAACTGAGAGAGTGTTCCTAAACTGAGAGAGTATTACTAAACTGAGAGAGTATTACTAAACCGAGAGAATATTACTAAACTGAGACAGTTTTACTAAACTGAGAGAGTGTTACTAAACTGAGAGAATATTACTAAACTGAGAGAATGTTACTAAACTGAGAGAATATTACTAAACTGAGAGAGTATTACTAAACTGAGAGATTGTTACTAAACTGAGAGAGTATTACTAAACTGAGAGAGTGTTCCTAAACTGAGAGAATATTACTCAACTGAGAGAGTATTACTAAACTGAGAGAGTATTACTAAACTGAGAGAGTGTTACTAAACTGAGAGAGTATTCCAAAACTGAGAGAATATTACCTGAACGGAGAGATTATTACTCAACTGAGAGAGTATTACTAAACTGAGAGAGTATTACTAAACTGAGAGAGTATTACTAAACTGAGGGAGTATTACTAAACTGAGAGAGTATTACTAAACTGAGGGAGTATTACTAAACCGAGAGAGTATTACTAAACTGAGAGAGTATTACTAAACTGAGGTTGTATTACTAAACCGAGAGAATATTACTAAACTGAGAGAGTATTCCAAAACTGAGAGAATATTACTAAACCGAGAGAGTATTACTAAACTGAGAGAGTATTACTAAACTGAGAGCGTGTTCCTAAACTGAGAGACTATTACTCAACTGAGAGAGTATTACTAAACTGAGAGAGTATTCCAAAACTGAGAGAATATTACTAAACCGAGAGAGTATTACTAAACTGAGAGAGTATTACTAAACTGAGAGAGTGTTCCTAAACTGAGAGAGTATTACTAAACTGAGAGAGTATTACTAAACCGAGAGAATATTACTAAACTGAGACAGTTTTACTAAACTGAGAGAGTGTTACTAAACTGAGAGAATATTACTAAACTGAGAGAATGTTACTAAACTGAGAGAATATTACTAAACTGAGAGAGTATTACTAAACTGAGAGATTGTTACTAAACTGAGAGAGTATTACTAAACTGAGAGAGTGTTCCTAAACTGAGAGAATATTACTCAACTGAGAGAGTATTACTAAACTGAGAGAGTATTACTAAACTGAGAGAGTGTTACTAAACTGAGAGAGTATTACTAAACTGAGAGAATATTACCTGAACGGAGAGATTATTACTCAACTGAGAGAGTATTACTAAACTGAGAGAGTATTACTAAACTGAGAGAGTATTACTAAACTGAGGGAGTATTACTAAACTGAGAGAGTATTACTAAACTGAGGGAGTATTACTAAACCGAGAGAGTATTACTAAAGTGAGAGAGTATTACTAAACTGAGGTTGTATTACTAAACCGAGAGAATATTACTAAACTGAGAGAGTATTCCAAAACTGAGAGAATATTACTAAACCGAGAGAGTATTACTAAACTGAGAGAGTATTACTAAACTGAGAGCGTGTTCCTAAACTGAGAGACTATTACTCAACTGAGAGAATATTACTAAACTGAGAGAGTATTCCAAAACTGAGATAATATTACTAAACCGAGAGAGTATTACTAAACTGAGAGAGTATTACTAAACTGAGAGAGTGTTCCTAAACTGAGAGAGTATTACTAAACTGAGAGAGTATTACTAAACTGAGAGAATATTACTAAACTGAGACAGTTTTACTAAACTGAGAGAGTGTTACTAAACTGAGAGAATATTACTAAACTGAGAGAATGTTACTAAACTGAGAGAGTATTACTAAACTGAGAGATTGTTACTAAACTGAGAGAGTATTACTAAACTGAGAGAGTGTTCCTAAACTGAGAGAATATTACTCAACTGAGAGAGTATTACTAAACTGAGAGAGTATTACTAAACTGAGAGAGTGTTACTAAACTGAGAGAGTATTCCAAAACTGAGAGAATATTACCTGAACGGAGAGATTATTACTCAACTGAGAGAGTATTACTAAACTGAGAGAGTATTACTAAACTGAGAGAGTATTACTAAACTGAAGGAGTATTACTAAACAGAGAGAGTATTACTAAACTGAGGGAGTATTACTAAACCGAGAGAGTATTACTAAACTGAGAGAGTATTACTAAACTGAGGTTGTATTACTAAACCGAGAGAGTTTTACTAAACTGAGAGAGTATTACTAAACTGAGAGAGTGTTCCTAAACTGAGAGAATATTACTCAACTGAGAGAGTATTACTAAACTGAGAGAGTATTCCAAAACTGAGAGAATATTACTAAACTGAGGGAGTATTACTAAACTGAGAGAGTATTACTAAACTGAGGGAGTATTACTAAACCGAGAGAGTATTACTAAACTGAGAGAGTATTACTAAACTGAGGTTGTATTACTAAACTGAGAGAGTTTTACTAAACTGAGAGAGTATTACTAAACTGAGAGAGTGTTCCAAAACTGAGAGAATATTACTCAACTGAGAGAGTATTACTAAACAGAGAGAGTATTCCAAAACTGAGAGAATATTACTAAACTGAGGGAGTATTACTAAACTGAGAGAGTATTACTAAACTGAGGGAGTATTACTAAACCGAGAGAGTATTACTAAACTGAGAGAGTATTACTAAACTGAGGTTGTATTACTAAACCGAGAGAGTTTTACTAAACTGAGAGAGTATTACTAAACTGAGAGAGTGTTCCTAAACTGAGAGAATATTACTCAACTGAGAGAGTATTACTAAACTGAGAGAGTATTCCAAAACTGAGAGAATATTACTAAACTGAGGGAGTATTACTAAACTGAGAGAGTATTACTAAACTGAGGGAGTATTACTAAACCGAGAGAGTATTACTAAACTGAGAGAGTATTCCTAAACTGAGCGAATATTACTAAACCGAGAGAGTATTACTAAACTGAGAGAGTATTACTAAACTGCGACAGTGTTCCTAAACTGAGAGAGTATTACTAAACTGAGGGAGTATTACTAAACTGAGAGAGTATTACTAAACTGAGAGAGTATTCCAAAACTGAGAGAATATTACTAAACCGAGAGAGTATTACTAAACTGAGAGAGTATTACTAAACTGAGAGAGTATTACTAAACTGTGACAGTGTTCCTAAACTGAGAGAGTATTACTAAACTGAGGGAGTATTACTAAACTGAGAGAGTATTACTAAACTGAGAGAGTATTCCAAAACTGAGAGAATATTACTAAACCGAGAGAGTATTACTAAACTGAGAGAGTATTACTAAACTGAGAGAGTGTTCCTAAACTGAGAGAGTATTACTAAACTGAGAGAGTATTACTAAACTGAGAGAATATTACTAAACTGAGACAGTTTTACTAAACTGAGAGAGTATTACATACATAAGGGAACTCTGAGACGGGAGCCGTATGGTTAGTGAAGAAAGTCCCATTGCAAATGTACGGTCCCTTACCTGACGTCTTGCGACGTCGCAGAAAATCGCGGACGGCGTCGGGCCGTGGGCGGCGGAGAGCTCTTTCAGGAAGTCACTCAAAAAAACGTCTCGGACTTTCGGTTTCCGTTTTATAAAAATGACAAATTTTTGACTTTTTTCTGCATTCTCGAAAATTCCCACAAGAGGGAAAATAAATCATATTGCAAGCGCACGAGCACGTGGCAAACGAGCGCGGCCTTTTCTCCTAAACTGAAAATATTTCGAAGACGAAACTCGGCGAGCGTAGGTTTGGAGTAATGGGCAGTTGGCCCCGAACAAGATGGCGTCGAGACCTCGGCGCTTTTTGAGTTATGGCCATTTTTCTTGGATTAAAGGGTTAAAACGCAAGTAGGGTGCTAATTTGACCGCTTCATGTCAAAGTACATAAGCATACGGTGTCAGGAAAAAAAGAACCAGCCATTTATCTATCGTAATTTAAGAGAAATCGTACATTGACCGTTTGGTGATGTTCACAAAGAGGAATTTTTTTTTCAAAAAAATCACAGATCCAGTTGCAGTGTGTTCAGACGTACATTTTTAAAGTGGGTCTCGATGCTCTGCGAGAATCCTGTGATTTTATATGATTTTATGAAATAACACACACTCATTTAACCCTCTTTAAATAAGTCAGTTCTTAACATAAAGACTTAAAACTCAATATTATATAAGAGCCTACCCCAAGGAGGGTATGTGTTCACTTTCAGCTTCCTATGTCAACTGGAAGTACCTTAAAATGGTGCCATAGGGTCAGGTTTGAAGGGTAATAAGGTCAGATCAGATCATACAGACTTAAAACTCAGGATTCTGTAACAGCATACTCCAGTGATGATATGCGTTTATTTTCAGCTTCCTGTGCCAACCGGAAGTGCCATAATTGGTGTCAAATGGGCTGTTTCAAAGGGTTAAAAATGTCAAATCTTTCCAAAACTTCATATATGTGAATAGACAACCCTCCTGAACTGTAAATCAGTCATTCATCCCATCAGATTTAAAAAAAAATAAAAAAATACACACCCACACAGAAATGATGGAGGGACACACTGAGGGGCTAAGAGGCAGACAGTGCATGTAGTAGTTACTTTTGTTTGAACTTTTAAAGAACCGTCAGACCTAGAGTTCTGAAAATTTACAAACCTGTTCTAGACCTCAGGTCGATTGTGCACGGTGATTTATGTGGCTCTAGAAGGTTCTCGGACCGATAAAAAGCCTCGTGTATTTGCAGTGTTTTCAATTCATTTTGAGCTCAACGAAACTGACGACATTTAGAAACGTCCCAGAGTCTCAAGACTAGGTGCATTGAAACCGGCTCGGCCCATAGAGACAGACCCCAACGAGCCTGTTTGATTGCTCATTCAAGGACCCCATAGCAAGGCAATGAAAAAAGTGGATTTTCAGCACCAATTAGGGTTTTGCTCGGACACCGAATGACCTATCGAGCCGAAACTTGGGATTCGAGGTCGCTTCACATAGGGCTAAACATAATGTGTGAACTGGACCCGCAGCTAGAACATAACTACGTATTATTTGTTTTATTATGGTTTAATTTTGGGCCTGCTCTGAAATATGTTATAGTTGGCATCTAAAGGAGTTGGAAAAAGTGAGTTTGGAGTCAGATGGTATCAGTTTGGTGTCTGAAAATATCTATTTGACTGATGGACACTGACTTGCTCGTTGACTTTTGTACATTTGCAATATGTTTCAACGGGGAGGTACCATGAGGAAAAAGCGACATGATGAAATTTCACGAAACGAGCGATGGAGAGGAACCACTATCACTGCCCGGCCATCCTGAGGTCATCAGACCGTTGACTTTTGCATTTCTAAAGTATTTAAGAGAATGCACGTTACATTTGCAATATGATGTGATGTTTTTCATATTGCAAATTCCCGTTACATTTGCAATATGATGTGATGTTGAATCATATTGCAAATGTAACGTGCATTCTTTAAATACTTTAGAAATACAAAAGTCAACGTCCTGATGACCTCAGGATGGCCGGGCAGTGATAGTGGTTCCTCTCCAACGCTCGTTGCGTGAAATTTCATCATGTCGATTTTGGTGATGGTACCCCCGCGTTGAAACATATTGCAAATGTACAAAAGTCGACTAGCAAGTCAACTAGCAAGTGTCAACAAAAGTCAACTAGCAAGTGTCCATCAGTCAATTGGATATTTTCAGACACCAAATCTATACCATCTGACTCCAAACTCACTTTTTACAACTCCTTTAGAAGCCAACTATCACATATTTCAGAGCAGGCCCAAAATTCACAGCGCCTTCCATGAATGCACCAAAATAGCATTCTGAAATCACCACTAAAATGACATCGCCATATTCTCCAGGCCGTGCCGAGTTCAACGGGATGCCCCGCTTGACCGTAGCTCGCTTGGTCTGAGCGCAGCGACCGTTACAAGAGAACGGACACAAATGACCTTTTGACCTCAATGTCAATTTCATTTGCTTTTGGGAGACAGAGAGAGAACCGTTAAGGTTAGAAGCACAATTTCACCTCAGGAACAATCCTAAGGTCCTCCCGATCTGTGCAAGCCTAACCTTGACCTTGTGGCATTAACCCTTCACAGTTAAAAGAAGGCGTTTACATCAAACATTTTACAATGACATTTCGCCCCATAGGAATACATTGACTGCTCCTCTAAATTCAACCTGAAGCCTATGTGGGTTATGAATGTCTTATGAACCTGTCTTTGATAACAATCCATCAGGCTACTATGAGGTCTACCTGTGTTGATTTTAAGCTACCTGGAGCAACCGGAAGTGGTTAAAATCACCCTAAAAAGTTTCCAGATATACATGACTTGCAATTTTGAAAATCACTGCATTCAACCCTATGTAGATCAGTCAATTCTTAACGTATAGACTTAAAACTCAGGATTCTGTAACAGCATACCCCAGTCAAGATATGTGTTTACCTATAGCTTCCTGTGCCAACCGGAAGTGCCTTAAAATGGTGTCATGGTGCTGTTTCGAAGGGTTAAAAAGGTCAGAACTTTTCAAAACTTCATTTGTGTGATTAGACAACTCTCATGAACTGTAAATCAGTCATTTCTCTAAGCAGATGTCAAAGGAAAGCTCTCTCTCACACAAAAACACACACACAAAGCAATGATGGAGTGAAAAAGTACGGTGCTTAAAGACACACAAAGCCGGCAATGGCATTCCCATTATCCCTAGGCCGTGCCGAGTTCAACGAGATGCCCCGCTTGACCGTAGCTCGCTCGGTCTGAGCGCAGCGACCGTTACAAGAGAACGGACACGAATGACCTTTTGACCTCAATGTCAATTTTATTTGCTTTTGGGAGACAGAGAGAGAACCGTTAAGGTTAGAAACACAATTTCACCTCAGGAATGTTCTTAAGGTCCTCCCGATCTGTGCAAGCCTATCCTTGAGCTTGTGGCATTAACCCTTCACAGTTAAAAGAAGGTGTTTACATCAAACAGTTTACAATGACATTTCGCCCCATAGGAATACATTGACTGCTCCCCTAAATTCAACCTGAAGCCTATGTGGGTTATGAATGTCTTATGAACCTGTCTTTGATGACAGTCCATTAGGCCACCATGAGGTCTACCTGTGTCGATTCTAAGCTTCCTGGAGCAACCGGAAGTGGTTAAAATCACCCTAAAAGTGTTTGCAATAAGCACCCTGCAATTTGAGAGAAATAGTGCATTCAGCCCTATGTAAATCAGTCAATTTTTAACATATAGACTTAAAACTCAGGATTCTGTAACAGCATACTCCAGTGAGTATATGTCTTTACTTTCAGCTTCCTGTGCCAACCGGAAGTGCCATAATTGGTGTCAAATGGGCTGTTTTGAAGGGTTAAAAATGTCAAATCTTTCCAAAACTTCATAATTGTGATTAGGCAACCCTCCTGAACTGTAAATCAGTCATTAGTCCCATCAGATTTCAAAGAAAAATTTACACACCCAAACAGAAATGATGGAGGGACACACTGAGGGGCTAAGAGGCAGACAGTGCCTGTAGTAGTTACTTTTGTTCCAACTTTTAAAGAACCGTCAGACTTAGAGTTCTGAAACTTTACAAACCTGTTCTAGACCTCAGGTCGATTGTGCACGGTGAGTTATGTGGCTCTAGAAGGTTCTCAGACCGATAAACAGCCTCGTGTATTTGCTATGTTTTCAATTCATTTTCAGCTCAACGAAACTGACGACATTTAGAAAAGTCCCAGAGTCTCAAGACTAGGTGCATTGAAACCGGCTCGGCCCATAGAGTCAGACCCCAATGAGCCTGTTTGATTGCTCATTCAAGGACCCCGTAGCAAGGCAATGAAAAAAGTGGATTTTCAGCACCAATTAAGGTATTGCTCGGGCACCGAATGACCTATCGAGCCGAAACTTGGGATTCGAGGTCGCCTCACATAGGGCTAAACATAATGTGAGAACTGGACCCGCAGCTAGAACATAACTACGTATTATTTGTTTTATTATGGTTTAAATGGAAGGCGCTGTGAATTTTGGGCCTGCTCTGAAATATGTTATAGTTGGCTTCTAAAGGAGTTGGAAAAAGTGAGTTTAGTGTCAGATGGTATCAGTTTGGTGTCTGACAATATCCAATTGACTGATGGACACTGACTTGCTAGTTGACTTTTGTGCATTTGCAATATGTTTCAACGGGGGGGTACCATCACCAAAATCGACATGATGAAATTACCACGCAACGAGCGATGGAGAGGAACCACTAACACTGCCCGGCCATCCTGAGGTCATCAGGACGTTCAATTTTGTATTTCTAAAGTATTTAAAGAATGCACGTTACATTTGCAATATGATTCAACACATCATATTACAAATGTAACACTGTGTGTTATGTTTGCAATATGATTCAACACATCATATTACAAATGTAACACTGTGTGTTATGTTTGCAATATGATTCAGCACATCATATTGCAAATGTAACACTGTGTGTTATGTTTGCAATATGATTCAACACATCATATTACAAATGTAACACTGTGTGTTATGTTTGCAATATGATTCAACACATCATATTGCAAATGTAACACTGTGTGTTATGTTTGCAATATGATTCAACACATCATATTACAAATGTAACACTGTGTGTTATGTTTGCAATATGATTCAACACATCATATTGCAAATGTAACAGTGTGTGTTTGCAATATGATTCAACAGTGTGTTATGTTTGCAATATGATGTGATGTTTTTCACTGTTGAATCATATGCAAATGTAACGTGCATTCTTTAAATAAACCCTATGTGGGTTATGAATGTCTTATGAACCTGTCTTCAATGACAATCCATCAAGCCACTATGAGGTCTACCTGTGTTGATTCTAAGCTTCCTGGAGCAACCGGAAGTGATAAAATCACCCTAAAAGTGTTTTACCCAACCAGCAGTTTGTGATATATACTGCATTCAACCCTGTGTAAATCAGTCAGTTCTTAACGTATAGACTTAAAACTCAGGATTCTGTAAAAGCATACCCCGATCAGGATAGGTCTTTACTTATAGCTTCCTGTGCCAACCGGAAGTGCCTTAAAATGGGGTCATAGGTGCTGTTTCAAAGTGTTAAAAAAGTCAGATCTCTCCAAAACTTTAAGTGTGTGATTAGGCAACCTTCATGCACTGTAAATCAGTCATTTCTCTAAACAGATGTCAAAGAAAAGCTCACATACACACACACAGACACACACAGCAAGGATGGAATGAAAAAGTATGGTGCTTAAAGACACACAGAGCCTTAAATGCTTTTAGGGGGGATCCAGACTTCCATACCCGCTCTGGGAGCACTATACTACGGGCAAAAATCAATGGGTGCTGGCCTGAGTGATTTATGGAGGTTTTCAAAAAAAGTCAAAAAATATTGTTTTTTTTTCTTGAAAATATTTTATGTTTTTTCTTCTCGAGTCAATGACCTGAGTGATTTATGGAGTTTTTCCAAAAAACTCAAAAAATATTCTAAGTCCAAACTTTTCGTGCACCTGGTATTTTTTTGGGGTTACCAGGTGCCATGGTTGAAATTGCTTTTAGGGGGCATCCAGACTTCCATACCCGCTCTGGGAGCACTATTCTACGGCCAAAAATCAATGTGTGCTGGCCTGAGTGATTTATGGAGGTTTTCAAAAAAAGTCAGAAAATATTCTATGTTTTTTCTTCTGGAATTTTTGTTTTGTTTTTTCTTCTCGAGTCAATGGGGGTCCGGCCTGAGTGATTTAAGGAGGTTTCCAAAAAAAGTCAAAAAATATTCTATGTTTCATGTTTTGGGTTACCAGGCGTCATTTTTCAAAACGGTTTTAAATGCTTCATTTTGGCCTTTTAAAAACAAAATGTTATTTTCGACTATGAAATCCAAAAAGCACTTTTTTAAAGGGGTTGAAAAGTTTTTTCAAATTTATTCACATTTTTGACTTCATATTAAATCAGATTGCAAATGCACAAAACATATTCCTTAAGTACAAGTAAACATTTCAAAAAAAATTATGATAATAAAATGTGACTAAAGTATCTTCATACAGTTCTTATACATGTGTAATTGACCTAAAAATCGAAAGAATTTCAAAAAACAGTCCAGAAAGCACTTTTTTAAAGGAGGTTATACGTTTTTTCCAAATTTTTGACATTTTTGACTTTTGACTTTTGACTTCCTATGAAATCACATTCCAAATGCACAAAACATATTCCTTAAGTTCAAATAAACATTTACAAAAAATTATGATAATAAAATGTGACTAATGTATTTTCATACAGTTCTTATACATGTGTAATTGACCTAAAAATCGAAAGAATTTCGAAAAACGGTCCAGAAAGCACTTTTTTAAGGCGGTGATACGTTTTTTCCAAATTTTTGACATTTTTGACTTTTGACTTTTGACTTCCTATGAAATCACATTCCAAATGCACAAAACATATACCTTAAGTTCAAATAAAATTTCAAAAAAAATTATGTGATTAAATTTGAAAAAAGTATTTTCATATAGTTCTTACACATGTGTAATTGACATAAAACTCGAAAGAATTTCGAAAAACGGTCCAGAAAGCACTTTTTTAAGGGGGTGATAAGTTTTTGCCAAAACTTTCAAAATCTCAAAATTTTACTCTTGGGTCTTGACTTGCGTTACATAAAGCCTATGTAAAATTTAGATAGAACACATTCGCCCACGATAGGAATTTTGGAGTGTTACACAGCTCATTTGCAGCATGGCATTTGCCATCAACTTTGGATGAAAGACCGCCAGAAGTAGTGTACTTGTCCATCGTGTATATGCTGCGCTCGGTGCCAATAACTTGCCATGTTATTTTGTACAATTGGGGGGGGACTTCCCTTACTAAACTGAGAGAATATTACTAAACTGAGAGCGTATTACTAAACTGAGAGAGTATTACTAAACTGAGAGAGTATTACTAAACTGAGAGAGTATTCCAAAACTGAGAGAATATTACTAAACCGAGAGAGTATTACTAAACTGAGAGAGTATTACTAAACTGAGAGAGTGTTCCTAAACTGAGAGAGTATTACTAAACTGAGAGAGTATTACTAAACTGAGAGATTGTTACTAAACTGAGAGAGTATTACTAAACTGAGAGAGTGTTCCTAAACTGAGAGAATATTACTCAACTGAGAGAGTATTACTAAACTGAGAGAGTATTACTAAACTGAGAGAGTGTTACTAAACTGAGAGAGTATTCCAAAACTGAGACAATATTACCTGAACGGAGAGATTATTACTCAACTGAGAGAGTATTACTAAACTGAGAGAGTATTACTAAACTGAGAGAGTATTACTAAACTGAGGGAGTATTACTAAACTGAGAGAGTATTACTAAACTGAGGTTGTATTACTAAACCGAGAGAGTTTTACTAAACTGAGAGAGTATTACTAAACTGAGAGAGTGTTCCTAAACTGAGAGAATATTACTCAACTGAGAGAGTATTACTAAACTGAGAGAGTATTCCAAAACTGAGAGAATATTACTAAACTGAGAGAGTATTCCTAAACTGAGCGAATATTACTAAACCGAGAGAGTATTACTAAACTGAGAGAGTATTACTAAACTGCGACAGTGTTCCTAAACTGAGAGAGTATTACTAAACTGAGGGAGTATTCCAAAACTGAGAGAATATTACTAAACCGAGAGAGTATTACTAAACTGAGAGAGTATTACTAAACTGAGAGCGTGTTCCTAAACTGAGAGACTATTACTCAACTGAGAGAGTATTACTAAACTGAGAGAGTATTACTAAACTGAGAGAGTATTACTAAACTGAGAGAGTATTCCTAAACTGAGAGAATATTACTAAACCGAGAGAGTATTACTAAACTGAGAGAGTATTACTAAACTGAGAGAGTGTTCCTAAACTGAGAGAGTATTACTAAACTGAGAGAGTATTATTAAAATGAGAGAATATTACTAAACTGAGACAGTTTTACTAAACTGAGAGAGTATTACTAAACTGAGAGAGTATTACTAAACTGAGAGAGTATTCCAAAACGGAGAGAATATTACCTGAACGGAGAGATTATTACTAAACTGAGAGAATATTACTAAACTGAGGGAGTATTACTAAACCGAGAGAGTATTACTAAACTGAGAGAGTATTATTAAAATGAGGGAGTATTACTAAACTGAGAGAGTATTACTAAACTGAGGTTGTATTACTAAACCGAGAGAGTTTTACTAAACTGAGAGAGTATTACTAAACTGAGAGAGTGTTCTTAAACTGAGAGAATATTACTCAACTGAGAGAGTATTACTAAACTGAGAGAGTATTCCAAAACTGAGAGAATATTACTAAACTGAGAGAGTATTCCTAAACTGAGCGAATATTACTAAACCGAGAGAGTATTACTAAACTGAGAGAGTATTACTAAACTGCGACAGTGTTCCTAAACTGAGAGAGTATTACTAAACTGAGGGAGTATTACTAAACTGAGAGTGTATTACTAAACTGAGGTTGTATTACTAAACTGAGAGTTTTACTAAACTGAGAGAGTATTACTAAACTGAGAGAGTATTACTCAACTGAGAGAGTATTACTAAACTGAGAGAGTATTCCAAAACTGAGAGAATATTACTAAACTGAGAGAGTATTACTAAACTGAGAGAGTATTACTAAACTGAGAGCGTGTTCCTAAACTGAGAGACTATTACTCAACTGAGAGAGTATTACTAAACTGAGAGAGTATTACTAAACTGAGAGAGTATTACTAAACTGAGAGAGTATTCCTAAACTGAGAGAATATTACTAAACCGAGAGAGTATTACTAAACTGAGAGAGTATTACTAAACTGAGAGAGTGTTCCTAAACTGAGAGAGTATTACTAAACTGAGAGAGTATTATTAAAATGAGAGAATATTACTAAACTGAGACAGTTTTACTAAACTGAGAGAGTATTACTAAACTGAGAGAGTATTACTAAACTGAGAGAGTATTCCAAAACGGAGAGAATATTACCTGAACGGAGAGATTATTACTAAACTGAGAGAATATTACTAAACTGAGGGAGTATTACTAAACCGAGAGAGTATTACTAAACTGAGAGAGTATTATTAAACTGAGGGAGTATTACTAAACTGAGAGAGTATTACTAAACTGAGGTTGTATTACTAAACCGAGAGAGTTTTACTAAACTGAGAGAGTATTACTAAACTGAGAGAGTGTTCCTAAACTGAGAGAATATTACTCAACTGAGAGAATATTACTAAACTGAGAGAGTATTCCAAAACTGAGAGAATATTACTAAACTGAGAGAGTATTCCTAAACTGAGCGAATATTACTAAACCGAGAGAGTATTACTAAACTGAGAGAGTATTACTAAACTGCGACAGTGTTCTTAAACTGAGAGAGTATTACTAAACTGAGGGAGTATTACTAAACTGAGAGTGTATTACTAAACTGAGGTTGTATTACTAAACTGAGAGTTTTACTAAACTGAGAGAGTATTACTAAACTGAGAGAGTATTACTCAACTGAGAGAGTATTACTAAACTGAGAGAGTATTCCAAAACTGAGAGAATATTACTAAACCGAGAGAGTATTACTAAACTGAAAGAGTATTACTAAACTGAGAGCGTTTTCCTAAACTGAGAGACTATTGCTCAACTGAGAGAGTATTACTAAACTGAGAGAGTATTACTCAACTGAGAGAGTATTACTAAACTGAGAGAGTATTCCTAAACTGAGAGAATATTACTAAACTGAGACAGTTTTACTAAACTGAGAGAGTATTACTAAACTGAGAGAATATTACTAAACTGAGAGAGTATTACTAAACTGAGAGAGTATTACTAAACTGAGAGAGTATTCCAAAACTGAGAGAATATTACTAAACTGAGAGAGTATTACTAAACTGAGAGAGTATTACTAAATGTGAGTGAGTGTTCCTAAATTGAGAGAGTATTCCTAAACTGAGAGAGTATTACTAAACTGAGGGAGTATTACTAAACTGAGAGAGTATTACTAAACTGAGGTTGTATTACTAAACCGAGAGAGTTTTACTAAACTGAGAGAGTATTACTAAACTGAGGTTGTATTACTAAACCGAGAGAGTTTTACTAAACCGAGAGAGTATTACTAAACTGAGAGAGTGTTCCTAAACTGAGAGAATATTACTCAACTGAGAGAGTATTACTAAACTGAGAGAGTATTCCAAAACTGAGAGAATATTACTAAACTGAGAGAGTATTCCTAAACTGAGCGAATATTACTAAACCGAGAGAGTATTACTAAACTGAGAGAGTATTACTAAACTGCGACAGTGTTCCTAAACTGAGAGAGTATTACTAAACTGAGGGAGTATTACTAAACTGAGAGAGTATTACTAAACTGAGGTTGGATTACTAAACCGAGAGAGTTTTACTAAACTGAGGTTGTATTACTAAACCGAGAGAATATTACTAAACTGAGAGAGTATTCCAAAACTGTGAGAATATTACTAAACCGAGAGAGTATTACTAAACTGAGAGCGTGTTCCTAAACTGAGAGACTATTACTCAACTGAGAGAGTATTACTAAACTGAGAGAGTATTACTAAACTGAGAGAGTATTACTAAACTGAGAGAGTATTCCAAAACTGAGAGAATATTACTAAACCGAGAGAGTATTACTAAACTGAGGTTGTATTACTAAACCGAGAGAGTTTTACTAAACTGAGAGAGTATTGCTAAACTGAGAGAGTGTTCCTAAACTGAGAGAATATTACTCAACTGAGAGAGTATTACTAAACTGAGAGAGTATTCCAAAACTGAGAGAATATTACTAAACTGAGAGAGTATTCCTAAACTGAGCGAATATTACTAAACCGAGAGAGTATTACTAAACTGAGAGAGTATTACTAAACTGCGACAGTGTTCCTAAACTGAGAGAGTTTTACTAAACTGCGACAGTGTTCCTAAACTGAGAGAGTTTCACTAAACTGCTGAGGGAGTATTACTAAACTGAGAGAGTATTACTAAACTGAGAGAGTATTCCAAAACTGTGAGAATATTACTAAACCGAGAGAGTATTACTAAACTGAGAGCGTGTTCCTAAACTGAGAGACTATTACTCAACTGAGAGAGTATTACTAAACTGAGAGAGTATTACTAAACTGAGAGAGTATTACTAAACTGAGAGAGTATTCCAAAACTGAGAGAATATTACTAAACTGAGGGAGTATTACTAAACCGAGAGAGTATTACTAAACTGAGAGAGTATTACTAAAATGAGGGAGTATTACTAAACTGAGAGAGTATTACTAAACTGAGGTTGTATTACTAAACCGAGAGAGTTTTACTAAACTGAGAGAGTATTACTAAACTGAGAGAGTGTTCTTAAACTGAGAGAATATTACTCAACTGAGAGAGTATTACTAAACTGAGAGAGTATTCCAAAACTGAGAGAATATTACTAAACTGAGAGAGTGTTCCTAAACTGAGAGAATATTACCTGAACGGAGAGATTATTACTCAACTGAGAGAGTATTACTAAACTGAGAGAGTATTACTAAACTGAGAGAGTATTACTAAACTGAGGGAGTATTACTAAACTGAGAGAGTATTACTAAACTGAGAGAGTATTACTAAACTGAGAGAGTATTACTAAACTGAGGGAGTATTACTAAACTGAGAGAGTATTACTAAACTGAGGTTGTATTACTAAACCGAGAGAGTTTTGCTAAACTGAGAGAGTATTACTAAACTGAGAGAGTGTTCCTAAACTGAAGACTATTACTCAACTGAGAGAGTATTACTAAACTGAGAGAGTATTACTAAACTGAGAGAGTATTACTAAACTGAGAGAGTATTCCAAAACTGAGAGAATATTACTAAACCGAGAGAGTATTACTAAACTGAGAGAGTATTACTAAACTGAGAGAGTGTTCCTAAACTGAGAGAGTATTACTAAACTGAGAGAGTATTACTAAACTGAGAGAATATTACTAAACTGAGACAGTTTTACTAAACTGAGAGAGTGTTACTAAACTGAGAGAATATTACTAAACTGAGAGAATGTTACTAAACTGAGAGAATATTACTAAACTGAGAGAGTATTACTAAACTGAGGGAGTATTACTAAACTGAGAGAGAATTACTAAACTGAGGTTGTATTACTAAACCGAGAGAGTTTTACTAAACTGAGAGAGTATTACTAAACTGAGAGAGTGTTCCTAAACTGAGAGAATATTACTCAACTGAGAGAGTATTACTAAACTGAGAGAGTATTCCAAAACTGAGAGAATATTACTAAACTGAGAGAGTATTCCTAAACTGAGCGAATATTACTAAACCGAGAGAGTATTACTAAACTGAGAGAGTATTACTAAACTGCGACAGTGTTCCTAAACTGAGAGAGTATTACTAAACTGAGGGAGTATTCCAAAACTGAGAGAATATTACTAAACCGAGAGAGTATTACTAAACTGAGAGCGTTTTCCTAAACTGAGAGACTATTACTCAACTGAGAGAGTATTACTAAACTGAGAGAGTATTACTAAACTGAGAGAGTATTACTAAACTGAGAGAGTATTCCTAAACTGAGAGAATATTACTAAACCGAGAGAGTATTACTAAACTGAGAGAGTATTACTAAACTGAGAGAGTGTTCCTAAACTGAGAGAGTATTACTAAACTGAGAGAGTATTATTAAAATGAGAGAATATTACTAAACTGAGACAGTTTTACTAAACTGAGAGAGTATTACTAAACTGAGAGAGTATTACTAAACTGAGAGAGTATTCCAAAACGGAGAGAATATTACCTGAACGGAGAGATTATTACTAAACTGAGAGAATATTACTAAAATGAGAGAGTATTACTAAACTGAGAGAGTATTATTAAACTGAGGGAGTATTACTAAACTGAGGTTGTATTACTAAACCGAGAGAGTTTTACTAAACTGAGAGAGTATTACTAAACTGAGAGAGTATTCCTAAACTGAGAGAATATTACTAAACCGAGAGAGTATTACTAAACTGAGAGAGTATTACTAAACTGAGAGCGTGTTCCTAAACTGAGAGACTATTACTCAACTGAGAGAGTATTACTAAACTGAGAGAGTATTACTAAACTGAGAGAGTATTACTAAACTGAGAGAGTATTCCTAAACTGAGAGAATATTACTAAACCGAGAGAGTATTACTAAACTGAGAGAGTATTACTAAACTGAGAGAGTGTTCCTAAACTGAGAGAGTATTACTAAACTGAGAGAGTATTACTAAACTGAGAGAATATTACTAAACTGAGGGAGTATTACTAAACCGAGAGAGTATTACTAAACTGAGAGAGTATTACTAAACTGAGAGAGTATTACTAAACTGAGGTTGTATTACTAAACCGAGAGAGTTTTACTAAACTGAGAGAGTATTACTAAACTGAGAGAGTGTTACTAAACTGAGAGAATATTACTAAACTGAGAGAATGTTACTAAACTGAGAGAATATTACTAAACTGAGAGAGTATTACTAAACTGAGGGAGTATTACTAAACTGAGAGAGAATTACTAAACTGAGGTTGTATTACTAAACCGAGAGAGTTTTACTAAACTGAGAGAGTATTACTAAACTGAGAGAGTGTTCCTAAACTGAGAGAATATTACTCAACTGAGAGAGTATTACTAAACTGAGAGAGTATTTCAAAAACTGAGAGAATATTACTAAACTGAGAGAGTATTCCTAAACTGAGCGAATATTACTAAACCGAGAGAGTATTACTAAACTGAGAGAGTATTACTAAACTGCGACAGTGTTCCTAAACTGAGAGAGTATTACTAAACTGAGGGAGTATTCCAAAACTGAGAGAATATTACTAAACCGAGAGAGTATTACTAAACTGAGAGAGTATTACTAAACTGAGAGCGTGTTCCTAAACTGAGAGACTATTACTCAACTGAGAGAGTATTACTAAACTGAGAGAGTATTACTAAACTGAGAGAGTATTACTAAACTGAGAGAGTATTCCTAAACTGAGAGAATATTACTAAACCGAGAGAGTATTACTAAACTGAGAGAGTATTACTAAACTGAGAGAGTGTTCCTAAACTGAGAGAGTATTACTAAACTGAGAGAGTATTCCAAAACTGAGAGAATATTACCTGAACGGAGAGATTATTACTAAACTGAGAGAGTATTACTAAACTGAGAGAGTATTACTAAACCGAGAGAGTATTACTAAACTGAGAGAGTATTATTAAAATGAGGGAGTATTACTAAACTGAGAGAGTATTACTAAACTGAGGTTGTATTACTAAACCGAGAGAGTTTTACTAAACTGAGAGAGTATTACTAAACTGAGAGAGTGTTCTTAAACTGAGAGAATATTACTCAACTGAGAGAGTATTACTAAACTGAGAGAGTATTCCAAAACTGAGAGAATATTACTAAACTGAGAGAGTATTCCTAAACTGAGCGAATATTACTAAACCGAGAGAGTATTACTAAACTGAGAGAGTATTACTAAACTGCGACAGTGTTCCTAAACTGAGAGAGTATTACTAAACTGAGGGAGTATTACTAAACTGAGAGTGTATTACTAAACTGAGGTTGTATTACTAAACTGAGAGTTTTACTAAACTGAGAGAGTATTACTAAACTGAGAGAGTATTACTCAACTGAGAGAGTATTACTAAACTGAGAGAGTATTCCAAAACTGAGAGAATATTACTAAACCGAGAGAGTATTACTAAACTGAAAGAGTATTACTAAACTGAGGAGGCGTTTCCTAAACTGAGAGCTATTGCTCAACTGAGAGAGTATTACTAAACTGAGAGAGTATTACTCAACTGATAGAGTAATTACTAACTGAGAGAGTATCCAAAACTGAGAGAATACTACTAACCTGAGACAGTTTTACTAAACTGAGAGAGTATTACTGGACTGGGAATATCTAAACTGAGGAGTATCCAAACTGAGAGATTATTACTAAACTATAAGTATTCCAAAACTGAGAGAATATTACTAAACTGAGAGAGTATTACTAAACTGAGAGAGTATTACTAAATGTGAGTGAGTGTTTTCTAAATTGGAGAAGAGTATTCCTAACTGAGAGAGTATTACTAAACTTGGAGGGCGTACTTAAACTGAGGAGTATTACTAAACTGAGGTTGTATTACTAAACCGAGAGAGTTTTTACTCAAACTGAGAGAGTATTAGCTAACGAGGTTGTATTACTAACCGAGAGAGTTTTACTAAACCGAGAGAGTATTACTAAACTGAGAGAGTGTTACTAACTGAGATAAGAAAGATTTACTCACTGAGAGGTATTACTAAACTGAGAGAGTATCCACACTGAGAGATATTACTAAAGCTGAGAGAGTATTCCCAAACTGAGCGAACTATTTACTAAAACGAGAGAGTATTACTAACTGCAGAGAGTATTACTAACTGCGACGGTGTTCTAACTGAGAGAGTATTACTAAACTGAGGGTAGTAGTACTAAACTGATAGAGTATTCTAAACTTAGGTTGGATTACTAAACCGAGAGATGTTTAACTAAACTGTGTTGTGTTACTAAACGAGAGAATATTACTAAATGAAGAGTATTCCAACTGAGAAGAGTATACTAAACTGAGAGAGTATTACTAAACTGAGAGAATATTACTAAACTGTGACAGTTTTACTAAACTGAGAGAATGTTATTAAACTGAGAGAATATTACTAAACTGAGAGAGTATTACTAAACTGAGAGAGTGTTCCTAAACTGAGAGATATTACTCAACTTAGAGAGTATTACTAAACTGAGAGAGTATTATAAACTGAGAGTATTACTAAACTGAGAGAGGTATTACTAAACTGAGAGAGGTATTAATAAACTGAGAGGAGTGATTACTAAACTGAGGGATTATTACTATAACTGAGAGAGTAATAAACTGAGAGGAGTGATTACTAAACTGAGAGAGTATTACTTACATTTGACAGACCAGCTAGATCTACTGTTCTCTATTTATATATGACAGACCAGCTAGATATACTGTCTCTATATATTATGAACAGACCAGCTAGATCGAATGTCCTCTATTAATTATGACAGACCAGCTAGATCTAATGTCTCTATTATATTATGATCAGACCAGCTAGATCTACAGTATCTATTATATTATGACAGACCACTAGATCTAATGTCTCTATAATATGACAGACCAGCTAGAATCTAATGTCTCTATTAATTTATGACAGACCAGCTTGATTCTACTGTCTCTATTATATATGAAGACCAGCAGATCTACTGCTCTATATATTATGACAGACCAGCTAGATCTAATGTTCTATTATATTATGACAGACCAGCTAGATCTACTGTCTCTATTATATTATGACGAACAGCTAGATCTACGTTCTATTATATAATGACAGCCACTAGATCTACTGTCTCTATTATTTATGACAGACCACTAGATCTAATGTCTCTATTAATTATGACAGACCAGCTAGATCTACTGTCTCTATTATATTATGACAGAACCGCTAGATCTAACGGTCTCTATTATATTATGACAGACCAGCTAGATCTATTGTCTCTATTATTATGACAGACACTACGAGATCTACTGCTCTATTATATTATGACGACCAGCTAGATCTACGTTCTATTATATTATGACAGACCAGCTAGATCTACTGTCTCTTTATTTTACAGACCACTAGATAACTGTCTCTATTATATTATGACACCAGCTAAATCTACAGTATCTATTATATATGACAGGACAGCTAGATTCTACTGTCTCTATTTATTATGACAGACCAGCTAGATCTAATGTCTCTATTAATTATGACAGACCAGCTAGATCTATTCTCTATTATATTATGACAGACCAGCTAGATCTATGTCTATATTATATTATGACAGACCAGCTAGATCTACTGTCTCTATTATATTATGACACACAGCTAGATCAATGTCTCTATTTATTATGAAGACCAGCTAGATCTACGTCTCTATTATATTATGACAGACCAGCTAGATCTACTGTCCTATTATATTATGACGGACCAGCTAGATCTATTTCTCTATTAATTATGACAGACAGCTAGATCTACTGCCTCTATTATTTATGTCTGACCAGCTAGATCTACAGTCTCTATTATATTATGACAGACCAGCTAGATCTACTGTCTCTATTATATTATGACAGACCACTAGATAACTGTCTCTATTATATTATGACAGACCAGCTAGATCTAATGTCTCTATTATATTATACAACCAGCTAGATCTACTGTCTCTATTATATTTGACAGACAGACCAGCTAATCTAATGTCTCTATTATATTATGACAACCAGCTAGATCTACTGTCTCTATTATATTGACAGTTCAGCTAGATCTACTGTCTCTATATATTATGACAGCCAGCTAGATCTACTACTGTCTTTGTTTATATTATGACAGACCAGCTAGATATACTGTCTCTATTATGACAGACCACCTATATATACTGTCTCTATTATGACAGACCAGCTAGATCTAATGTCTCTATTATATTATGACAGACCAGCTAGATCTAATGTCTCTATTATATTATACAAACCAGCTAGATCTGTCTCTATTATATTTATGACAGACCAGCTAGATCTATGTCTCTATTATATTATGACGACAGACTAGATCTCTGCTCTATATATTATGACAGACCAGCTAGATCTACTGTCTATATTATTATGACAGACCAGCTAGATCTATGTCTCTATTATATTATGACAACCAGCTTATATATACTGTCTCTATTATATTAGACAGACCAGCTAGATCAATGTCTCTATTAATTATGACAGACCAGCTAGATCTAATGTCTCTATTATATTATGACAGACCAGCTAGATCTACAGTTTCTATTATATTATGACAGACCAGCTAGATCTAATGTCTCTATTAATTATGACAGACCAGCTAGATCTAATGTCTCTATTATATTATGACAGACCAGCTGATCTACTTCTCTATTATATAATGACAGACCAGCTAGATCTACTGCCTCTATATATTATGACAGACCACTAGATCTAATGTCTCTATTATATTATGACAGACCACTAGATCTATGTCTCTATTATTTATGACAGACACGCTAAATCTACAGTATCTATTTAATATGACAGGCCAGCTAGATCTACTGTCTCTATTTTATTATGACAGACCAGCTAGTCTAATGTCTCTATTACATTATGACAGACCAGCTAGATCTACTGTCTCTATTATATTATGACAGACCGCTAGATCTACTGTCTCTATTATATTATGACGACCAGCTAGATCTATTGTCTCTATTACATTATGACAGACAGCTAGATCTACTGCCTCTATTATTATGCTGACCAGTAGATCTACGTATCTATTAATATATGACAGACCAGCTAGATCTACTGTCTCTTATTTATTATGACAGACCAACTAGATAACTGTCTCTATTATATTATGACAGACCAGCTAGATCTACAGTATCTATTATATATGACAGACCAGCTAGATCTACTGTCTCTTTTTATTTATGACAGACCAGCTAGATCTACTGTCTCTATTACTTTATGACAGACAGCTAGATCTATGTCTCTATTATATTATGACAGACCAGCTAGATCTAATGTCTATATTATATTAGACAGACCAGCTAGATCTACTGTCTCTATTATATTATGACATACCAGCTAGATCTAATGTCTCTATTATATTATGATAGACCAGCTAGATCTACAGTCTCTATTATATTATGACAGACCAGCTAGATCTACTGTCTCTATTTATTATGACGGACCAGCTAGATCTACTTGTCCTATTACATTATGACAGACTAGCTAGATCTACTGCCTCTATTATATTATGTCTGACCAGCTAGATCTACAGTATCTATTATATTATGACAGACCAGCTAGATCTACGGTCTCTATTATATTATGACAGACCAACTAGATAACTGTCTCTATTATATTATGACAGACCACTAGATCTAATGTCTCTATTAATTATTACAAACCAGCTAGATCTACTGTCTCTATTATATTTTGACAGACCAGCTAGATCTAATGTCTCTATTATATTATGACAGACCAGCTAGATCTACTGTCTCTATTATATTATGACAGTTCAGCTAGATCTACTGTCTCTATTATATTATGACAGCCAGCTAGATCTACTGTCTTTGTTTATTATGACAGACCAGCTAGATATACTGTCTCTATTATGACAGACCACCTATATATACTGTCTCTATTATGACAGACCAGCTAGATCTATGTCTCTATTATATTATGACAGACCAGCTAGATCTAATGTCTCTATTATATATGACAGACCAGCTAGATCTACTGTCTTATTATTTATGACAAACCAGCTAGATCTACTGTCTCTATTATATTATGACAGACCCCTAGATCTACTGTCTCTATTATATTATGACAGACCAGCTAGATCTACTGTCTCTATTATATTATGACAGTCAGCTAGATCAACTGTCTCTATATATTATGACAGACCAGCTAATCTACTGTCCTTTATTATGACAGACCAGCTAGATATACTGTTCTATTATGACGAACCACCTAGATCTACTGGCTCCATTATATTATGACAGACCAGCTAGATCGAATGTCTCTATTATATTATGACAGACAGCTAGATCGAATGCTCTATTATATTATGACAGACCAGCTAGATCTCTGTCTCTATTATATCATGACAGACCAGCTAGAATCTCTGTCTCTATTATACATGACAGACCAGCTAGATCTAACTGTCTCTATTATATTATGACAGACCAGCTAGATCTACTGTCTATATTACATTATGACAGACCAGCTAGATCTAATGTCTCTATTATATTATGACAGACCTCTATATATACTGTCTCTATTATATTATGACAGACCAGCTAGATCGAATGTCTCTATTATATTATGACAACCAGCTAGTCTACTGTCTATATATTATGACACCAGCTAGATCTAATGTCTCTATTAATTATGACAGACCAGCTAGATCAATGTCTCTATTTATTATGAAGACCAGCTAGATCTACAGTTCTATTATATTATGACAGACAAGCTAGATCTAATGTCTCTATTATATTATGACAGACCAGCTAGATCTACTGTCTCATTATTTATGACAAACCAGCTAGATCTACTGTTCTATTATTTATGACAGACCAGCTAGATCTACTGTCTCTATATATATGACAGACCAGATCTACTGTTCTTTTATTATGACAGACCAGCTAGATTACTGTCTCTATTATGACAGACCAGCCTAGAATATACTGTCTCTATTTGACAGACCAGCTAGATCTAATGTCTCTATTATATTATGACAGACCAGCTAGATCTATGTCTCTATTATATTATGACAGACCAGCAGATCTACTGTCTTATTATTTATGACAACCGCTAGATCTACTGTCTCTATTATATTATGACAGACCAGCTAGATCACTGTCTCTATTATATTATGACAGACCGACTAGATCTCTGTCTCTATTATTATGACAGACCAGCTAGATCTACTGTCTCTATTATTATGAACAGCCAGCTGATCTACTGTCTATATTATTATGACAGACCAGCTAGATCAATGTCTCTATTATATTAGACAGACCGCTAGATATACTGTCTCTATTATATTATGACAGACCAGCTAGATCTACAGTATCTATTATATTATGACAGCCCGCTAGATTACTGTCTCATTATATTATGACAGACCAGCTAGATCTAATGTCCTATATTATATTATGACGACCAGCTAGATTCTACTGTCTATTATATTATGACAGACCGCTAGATCAATGTCTCTATTAATTATGACAGACCAGCTAGATCTAATGTCTCTATTATATTATGACAGACCAGCTAGATCTACAGTATCTTTTATTTATGACAGACAAGCTGACTAAATGTCTCTATTATATTATGACAGACCACTAATCTACTGTCTCATTATTTTATGACAACCAGCTAGATCTACTGTCTCATTATTTATGACAACCAGCTAGATCTACTGTCTCTATATATATGACAGACCAGCCAGATCTACTGTCTCTTTATTATGACAGACCAGCTAGATTACTGTCTCTATTATGACAGACCACTATATACTGTCTCTATTATGACAGACCAGCTAGATCTAATGTCTCTTGCTTGAAGTCTTTTA
>NW_024057955.1:0-24290 GCF_016432855.1 Salvelinus namaycush | reverse complement strand
ATATAGACAGTAGATCTAGCTGGTCTGTCATAATATAATAGAGACAGTAGATCTAGTTGGTCTGTCATGATATAATAGAGACAGAGATCTAGCTGGTCTGTCATGATATAATAGAGACAGAGATCTAGCTGGTCTGTCATAATATAATAGAGACATTCGATCTAGCTGGTCTGTCATAATATAATGGAGACAGTAGATCTAGGTGGTCTGTCATAATAGACACAGTATATCTAGCTGGTCTGTCATAATAAACAGAGACAGTAGATCTAGCTGGTCTGTCATAATATAATAGAGACAGTTGATCTAGCTGAACTGTCATAATATAATAGAGACAGTAGATCTAGCTGGTCTGTCATAATATAATAGAGACAGTAGATCTAGGTGGTCTGTCATAATATAATAGAGACAGTAGATCTAGCTGGTTTGTCATAACATAATCAAGACAGTAGATCTAGCTGGTCTGTCATAATATAATAGAGACATTAGATCTAGCTGGTCTGTCATAATATAATAGAGACATTAGATCTAGCTGGTCTGTCATAATAGAGACAGTATATCTAGGTGGTCTGTCATAATAGAGACAGTATATCTAGCTGGTCTGTCATAATAAACAAAGACAGTAGATCTAGCTGGCCTGTCATAATATAATAGAGACAGTAGATCTAGCTGAACTGTCATAATATAATAGAGACAGTAGATCTAGCTGGTCTGTCATAATATAATAGAGACATTAGATCTAGCTGGTCTGTCAAAATATAATAGAGACAGTAGATCTAGCTGGTTTGTAATAATATAATAGAGACATTAGATCTAGCTGGTCTGTCATAATATAATAGAGACAGTTATCTAGTTGGTCTGTCATAATATAATAGAGACAGTAGATCTAGCTGGTCTGTCATAATATAATAGATACTGTAGATCTAGCTGGTCAGACATAATATAATAGAGGCAGTAGATCTAGCTGGTCTGTCATAATGTAATAGAGACAATAGATCTAGCTGGTCCGTCATAATATAATAGAGACAGTAGATCTAGCTGGTCTGTCATAATATAATAGATACTGTAGATCTAGCTGGTCTATCATAATATAATAGAGACATTAGATCTAGCTGGTATGTCATAATATAATAGAGACAGTAGATCTAGCTGGTCTGTCATAATATAATATAGACATTAGATCTAGCTGGTCTGTCATAATATAATAGAGACATTAGATCTAGCTGGTCTGTCATAATGTAATAGAGACATTAGATCTAGCTGGTCTGTCATAATAAAATAGAGACAGTAGATCTAGCTGGCCTGTCATATTATAATAGATACTGTAGATTTAGCTGGTCTGTCATAATATAATAGAGACAGTTATCTAGTTGGTCTGTCATAATATAATAGAGACAGTAGATCTAGCTGGTCTGTCATAATATAATAGATACTGTAGATCTAGCTGGTCAGACATAATATAATAGAGGCAGTAGATCTAGCTGGTCTGTCATAATGTAATAGAGACAATAGATCTAGCTGGTCCGTCATAATATAATAGAGACAGTAGATCTAGCCGGTCTGTCATAATATAATAGAGACAGTAGATCTAGCTGGTCTGTCATAATATAATATAGACATTAGATCTAGCTGGTCTGTCATAATGTAATAGAGACATTAGATCTAGCTGGTCTGTCATAATAAAATAGAGACAGTAGATCTAGCTGGCCTGTCATATTATAATAGATACTGTAGATTTAGCTGTTCTGTCATAATATAATAGAGACAGTAGATCTAGCTGGTCTGTCATAATATAATAGAGACATTAGATCTAGCTGGTCTGTCATAATATAATAGAGGCAGTAGATCTAGCTGGTATGTCATTATATAATAGAGACAGTAGATCTAGCTGGTCTGTCATAATATAATAGAGACATTAGATCTAGCTGGTCTGTCATAATGTAATAGAGACATTAGATCTAGCTGGTCTGTCATAATATAATAGATACTGTAGATCTAGCTGGTCTGTCATAATATAATAGAGACATTAGATCTAGCTGGTCTGTCATAATGTAATATAGACAGTAGATCTAGCTGGTCTGTCATAATATAATAGAGACAGTAGATCTAGCTGGTCTGTCATGATATAATAGAGACAGAGATCTAGCTGGTCTGTCATGATATAATAGAGACATTCGATCTAGCTGGTCTGTCATAATATAATAGAGACATTCGATCTAGCTGGTCTGTCATAATATAATAGAGACATTCGATCTAGCTGGTCTGTCATAATATAATGGAGACAGTAGATCTAGGTGGTCTGTCATAATAGAGACAGTATATCTAGCTGGTCTGTCATAATAAACAGAGACAGTATATCTAGCTGGTCTGTCATAATATAATAGAGACAGTAGATCTAGCTGGTCTGTCATAATATAATAGAGACAGTAGATCTAGGTGGTCTGTCATAATATAATAGAGACAGTAGATCTAGCTGGTTTGTCATAACATAATCAAGACAGTAGATCTAGCTGGTCTGTCATAATATAATAGAGACAGTAGATCTAGCTGAACTGTCATAATATAATAGAGACAGTAGATCTAGCTGGTCTGTCATAATATAATAGAGACATTAGATCTAGCTGGTCTGTCAAAATATATTAGAGACAGTAGATCTAGCTGGTTTGTAATAATATAATAGAGACATTAGATCTAGCTGGTCTGTCAGAATATAATAGAGACAGTTATCTAGTTGGTCTGTCATAATATAATAGAGACAGTAGATCTAGCTGGTCTGTCATAATATAATATATACTGTAGATCTAGCTGGTCAGACATAATATAATAGAGGCAGAAGATCTAGCTGGTCTGTCATAATGTAATAGAGACAATAGATCTAGCTGGCCTGTCATAATATAGTAGATACTGTAGATCTAGCTGGTCTATCATAATATAATAGAGACATTAGATCTAGCTGGTATGTCATAATATAATAGAGACAGAGATCTAGCTGGTCTGTCATAAAATAATAGAGACATTAGATCTAGCTGGTCTGTCATAATATAATAGAGACAGAGATCTAGCTGGTCTGTCATAAAATAATAGAGACATTAGATCTAGCTGGTCTGTCATAATATAATAGAGACATTAGATCTAGCTGGTATGTCATAATATAATAGAGACAGAGATCTAGCTGGTCTGTCATAAAATAATAGAGACATTAGATCTAGCTGGTCTGTCATTATATAATAGAGACATTAGATCTAGCTGGTCTGTCATAATATAATAGAGACAGTATATCTAGCTGAACTGTCATAATATAATAGAGACAGTAGATCTAGCTAGTCTGTCATAATATAATAGAGACAGTAGATCTAGCCGGTCTGTCATAATATAATAGAGACAGTAGATCTAGCTGGTCTGTCATAATATAATATAGACATTAGATCTAGCTGGACTGTCATAATATAATAGAGACATTAGATCTAGCTGGTCTGTCATAATGTAATAGAGACATTAGATCTAGCTGGTCTGTCATAATAAAATAGAGACAGTAGATCTAGCTGGCCTGTCATATTATAATAGATACTGTAGATTTAGCTGGTCTGTCATAATATAATAGAGACAATAGATCTAGCTGGTCTGTCATAATATAATAGAGACATTAGATCTAGCTGGTCTGTCATAATATAATAGAGGCAGTAGATCTAGCTGGTCTGTCATTATATAATAGAGACAGTAGATCAAGCTGGTCTGTCATAATATAATAGAGACATTAGATCTAGCTGGTCTGTCATAATGTAATAGAGACATTAGATCTAGCTGGTCTGTCATAATATAATAGATACTGTAGATCTAGCTGGTCTGTCATAATATAATAGAGACATTAGAACTAGCTGGTCAGTCATAATGTAATAGAGAAATTAGATCTAGCTGGTCTGTCATAATATAATAGATACTGTAGATCTAGCTGGTCTGTCATAATATAATAGAGACATTAGATCTAGCTGGTCTATCATAATATAATAGAGACAGTATATCTAGCTGGTCTGTCATAATATAATAGAGACAGTATATCTAGCTGGTCTGTCATAATATAATAGAGACATTAGATCTAGCTGGTCTGTCATAATGTAATAGAGACATTAGATCTAGCTGGTATGTCATAATATAATAGATACAGTATATCTAGCTGGTCTGTCATAATATAATAGAGACAGTATATCTAGCTGGTCTGTCCTAATATAATAGAGACATTAGATCTAGCTGGTCTGTCATAATATAATAGGGACATTAGATCTAGCTGGTCTGTCATAATATAATAGAGACAGTAGATCTAGCCGGTCTGTCATAATATAATAGAGACAGTATATCTAGCTGGTTTGTCATAACATAATCGAGACAGTAGATCTAGCTGGTCTGTCATAATATAATAGAGACATTCGATCTAGCTGGTCTGTCATAATATAATAGAGACAGTAGATCTAGCTGGTCTGTCATAATATAATAGAGACAGTAGATCTAGCTGGTCTGTCATAATATAATAGAGGCAGTAGATCTAGCTGGTCTTTCATAATATAATAGAGACAGTAGATCTAGCTGGTCTTTCATAATATAATAGAGACAGTAGATCTAGCTGGTCTGTCATAATGTAATATAGACAGTAGGTCTAGCTGGTCTGTCATAATATAATAGAGACAGTAGATCTAGCTGGTCTGTCATTATATAATAGAGACAGAGATCTAGCTGGTCTGTCATAATATAATAGATACTGTAGATCTAGCTGGTCTGTCATAATATAATGGAGACAGTAGATCTAGGTGGTCTGTCATAATAGAGACAGTATATCTAGCTGGTCTGTCATAATAAACAGAGACAGTAGATCTAGCTGGTCTGTCATAATATAATAGAGACAGTTGATCTAGCTGAACTGTCATAATATAAAAGAGACAGTAGATCTAGCTGGTCTGTCATAATATAATAGAGAGAGTAGATCTAGCTAGTCTGTCATAATATAATAGAGACAGTAGATCTAGCTGGTCTGTCATAATATAATAGAGACAGTAGATCTAGCTGGTCTGTCATAATATAATATAGACATTAGATCTAGCTGGTCTGTCATAATGTAATAGAGACATTAGATCTAGCTGGTCTGTCATAATAAAATAGAGACAGTAGATCTAGCTGGCCTGTCATATTATAATAGATACTGTAGATTTAGCTGGTCTGTCATAATATAATAGAGACAGTAGATCTAGCTGGTCTGTCATAATATAATAGAGACATTAGATCTAGCTGGTCTGTCATAATATAATAGAGGCAGTAGATCTAGCTGGTCTGTCATTATATAATAGACACAGTAGATCTAGCTGGTCTGTCATAATATAATAGAGACATTAGATCTAGCTGGTCTGTCATAATGTAATAGAGACATTAGATCTAGCTGGTCTGTCATAATATAATAGATACTGTAGATCTAGCTGGTCTGTCATAATATAATAGAGACATTAGATCTAGCTGGTCTGTCATAATGTAATATAGACAGTAGATCTAGCTGGTCTGTCATAATATAATAGAGACAGTAGATCTAGCTGGTCTGTCATGATATAATAGAGACAGAGATATAGCTGGTATGTCATGATATAATAGAGACAGAGATCTAGCTGGTCTGTCATAATATAATAGAGACATTCGATCTAGCTGGTCTGTCATAATATAATAGAGACATTCGATCTAGCTGGTCTGTCATAATATAATGGAGACAGTAGATCTAGGTGGTCTGTCATAATAGAGACAGTATATCTAGCTGGTCTGTCATAATAAACAGAGACAGTAGATCTAGCTGGTCTGTCATAATATAATAGAGACAGTTGATATAGCTGAACTGTCATAATATAATAGAGACAGTAGATCTAGCTGGTCTGTCATAATATAATAGAGACAGTAGATCTAGGTGGTCTGTCATAATATAATAGAGACAGTAGATCTAGCTGGTTTGTCATAACATAATCAAGACAGTAGATCTAGCTGGTCTGTCATAATATAATAGAGACAGTAGATCTAGCTGAACTGTCATAATATAATAGAGACAGTAGATCTAGCTGGTCTGTCATAATATAATAGAGACATTAGATCTAGCTGGTCTGTCAAAATATATTAGAGACAGTAGATCTAGCTGGTTTGTGATAATATAATAGAGACATTAGATCTAGCTGGTCTGTCAGAATATAATAGAGACAGTTATCTAGTTGGTCTGTCATAATATAATAGAGACAGTAGATCTAGCTGGTCTGTCATAATATAATATATACTGTAGATCTAGCTGGTCTGTCATAATATAATAGAGACAGTAGATCTAGCTGGCCTGTCATAATATAATAGATACTGTAGATCTAGCTGGTCTATCATAATATAATAGAGACATTAGATCTAGCTGGTATGTCATAATATAATAGAGACAGAGATCTAGCTGGTCTGTCATAATATAATAGAGACAGTATATCTAGCTGAACTGTCATAATATAATAGAGACAGTAGATCTAGCTAGTCTGTCATAATATAATAGAGACAGTAGATCTAGCCGGTCTGTCATAATATAATAGAGACAGTAGATCTAGCTGGTCTGTCATAATATAATATAGACATTAGATCTAGCTGGTCTGTCATAATATAATAGAGACATTAGATCTAGCTGGTCTGTCATAATGTAATAGAGACATTAGATCTAGCTGGTCTGTCATAATAAAATAGAGACAGTAGATCTAGCTGGCCTGTCATATTATAATAGATACTGTAGATTTAGCTGGTCTGTCATAATATAATAGAGACAGTAGATCTAGCTGGTCTGTCATAATATAATAGAGACATTAGATCTAGCTGGTCTGTCATAATATAATAGAGGCAGTAGATCTAGCTGGTCTGTCATTATATAATAGAGACAGAGATCTAGCTGGTCTGTCATAATATAATAGATACTGTAGATCTAGCTGGTCTGTCATAATAAAATGGAGACAGTAGATCTAGGTGGTCTGTCATAATAGAGACAGTATATCTAGCTGGTCTGTCATAATAAACAGAGACAGTAGATCTAGCTGGTCTGTCATAATATAATAGAGACATTAGATCTAGCTGGTCTGTCATAATATAATAGAGACAGTAGATCTAGCTGGTCTGTCATTATATAATAGAGACAGAGATCTAGCTGGTCTGTCATAATATAATAGATACTGTAGATCTAGCTGGTCTGTCATAATAAAATGGAGACAGTAGATCTAGGTGGTCTGTCATAATAGAGACAGTATATCTAGCTGGTCTGTCATAATAAACAGAGACAGTAGATCTAGCTGGTCTGTCATAATATAATAGAGACAGTTGATCTAGCTGAACTGTCATAATATAAAAGAGACAGTAGATCTAGCTGGTCTGTCATAATATAATAGAGACAGTAGATCTAGGTGGTCTGTCATAATATAATAGAGACAGTAGATCTAGCTGGTTTGTCATAACATAATCAAGACAGTAGATCTAGCTGGTCTGTCATAATATAATAGAGACATTAGATCTAGCTGGTCTGTCATAATATAATAGAGACATTAGATCTAGCTGGTCTGTCAGAATAGAGACAGTATATCTAGGTGGTCTGTCATAATAGAGACAGTATATCTAGCTGGTCTGTCATAATAAACAGAGACAGTAGATCTATCTGGTCTGTCATAATATAATAGAGACAGTAGATCTAGCTGAACTGTCATAATATAATAGAGACAGTAGATCTAGCTGGTCTGTCATAATATAATAGAGACAGTAGATCTTGGTGGTCTGTCATGATATCATAGAGACAGTAGATCTAGCTGGTTTGTCATAACATAATCGAGACAGTAGATCTAGCTGGTCTGTCATAATATAATAGAGACATTAGATCTAGCTGGTATGTCATAATATAATAGAGACAGTAGATCTAGCTGGTCTGTCATAATATAATAGATACTGTAGATCTAGCTGGTCAGTCATAATATAATAGAGGCAGTAGATCTAGCTGGTCTGTCATAATGTAATAGAGACATTAGATCTAGCTGGTCTGTCATAATATAATAGAGACAGTAGATCTAGCTGGCCTGTCATAATATAATAGAGACAGTAGATCTAGCTGGTCTATCATAATATAATAGAGACATTAGATCTAGCTGGTCTGTCATAATATAATAGAGACAGTATATCTAGCTGGCCTGTCATATTAGAATAGAGAAATTAGATCTAGCTGGTCTGTCATAATATAATAGAGACAGTAGATCTAGCTGGTCTGTCATAATATAATAGAGACAGTAGATCTAGCTGGTCTGTCATAATATAATAGAGACAGTCGATGTAGCTGGTCTGTCATAATATAATAGAGACAGTAGATCTAGCTGGTCTGTCATTATATAATAGAGACAGTAGATCTAGCTGGTCTGTCATAATATAATAGAGACATTAGATCTAGCTGGTCTGTCATAATGTAATATAGACAGTAGATCTAGCTGGTCTGTCATAATATAATAGAGACAGTAGATCTAGCTGGTCTGTCATGATATAATAGAGACAGAGATCTAGCTGGTCTGTCATAATATAATAGATACTGTAGATCTAGCTGGTCTGTCATAATATAATGGAGACAGTAGATCTAGGTGGTCTGTCATAATATAATAGGTACTGTACATCTAGCTGGTCTGTCATAATAAACAGAGACAGTAGATCTAGCTGGTCTGTCATAATATAATAGAGACAGTTGATCTAGCTGAACTGTCATAATATAAAAGAGACAGTAGATCTAGCTGGTCTGTCATAATATAATAGAGACAGTAGATCTAGGTGGTCTGTCATAATATAATAGAGACAGTAGATCTAGCTGGTTTGTCATAATATAAAAGAGACAGTAGATCTAGCTGGTCTGTCATAATATAATAGAGACAGTAGATCTAGGTGGTCTGTCATAATATAATAGAGACAGTAGATCTAGCTGGTTTGTCATAACATAATCAAGACAGTAGATCTAGCTGGTCTGTCATAATATAATAGAGACATTAGATCTAGCTGGTCTGTCATAATATAATAGAGACATTAGATCTAGCTGGTCTGTCAGAATAGAGACAGTATATCTAGGTGGTCTGTCATAATAGAGACAGTATATCTAGCTGGTCTGTCATAATAAACAGAGACAGTAGATCTAGCTGGTCTGTCATAATATAATAGAGACAGTAGATCTAGCTGAACTGTCATAATATAATAGAGACAGTAGATCTAGCTGGTCTGTCATAATATAATAGAGACAGTAGATCTTGGTGGTCTGTCATGATATCATAGAGACAGTAGATCTAGCTGGTTTGTCAAAACATAATCGAGACAGTAGATCTAGCTGGTCTGTCATAATATAATAGAGACATTAGATCTAGCTGGTCTGTCATAATATAATAGAGACAGTAGATCTAGGTGGTCTGTCATAATAGAGACAGTATATCTAGCTGGTCTGTCATAATATAATAGAGGCAGTAGATCTAGCTGGTCTGTAATAATATAATAGAGACAGTAGATCTAGCTGAACTGTCATAATTTAATAGAGACAGTAGATCTAGCTGGTCTGTCATAATATAATAGAGACAGTAGATCTAGGTGGTCTGTCATAATATAATAGAGACAGTAGATTGAGTTTGAGTTTGAGTTTATTTTTATTTTTACAGGGACAGTGCACATTAACCTTTTCTCAATCTAGGGGGTGCTGTTTCCACTTTGGAAAATATCGTCTCCAAATTAAACTGCCTCACACTCAATTCTTGCTCGTACAATATGCATATTATTATTACTATTGGATAGAAAACAATCTCTAGTTTCTAAAACCGTTTGAATTATGTCTGTGGGTGAACCAGAACTCTTTCTGCAGCGAAATCCATGACAGGAACTGCGAAGGTCTGAAAACGAGGCTCTGTTCTCAGATCAGTTTAAAGCTCTGTATGTATCCTATGGGTCGACATGAACTGCACCCGCCTTCCCCTGGATGTCAGTAACCAATGAGAAGTGGAATGGAGTGTCTACGTAGTTCTCAGAGCTTATAAAAGGCCAAGGAACGAAGTGAGCTCTCTTTTCGTCGTTCGTCATTGCGCAAAGCAAGACCTCAAGATGGCATTTTGAAACGCTCAGTTATCGGCCTTAGCTATATCCGTCTGTAATTTGATTCGATATAGGTGTTAGAAACATCATAACGAAGTTATTTTAAACCGAGTTATATCAGTTTATGCGAGTATATTGCTATTTTCGGAATTTCCTTAGTATTGCGTTTTGGGGATTTGGGCATGTTGTGGCCACATAGCTATTGTTAGCTGCTAATTCCGAAGTTGAAGACGACGTTTTACAACCAAGCAACGATTATTTTGGACAAAGGACACCTTGCCCAAGATTCTGATGGAAGCTCGTCCAAAAGTAAGAGCTATTTATGATGTTATTCCGTATTTATGTGGAAAAATGTAAACGCATTTGTCCGCCATTATTGCGGCACTAGTCTGGCTGTAACGCACACTGTATGTCTAGTAACGTTAATTTTTAAAATCTAACTCAGCGGTTGCATTAATAACTAATGCATCTTTCATTTGCTGTCCAACCTGTATTTTTTAGTCAATCTAATCGATAAATAATCGTAAACTTAGGTGCCTTTCCAAGATGGCGCCGGCCAGAATGCATGACCTGTTGCCACTGATCACATTGTGTAACCACGATTTGTGCTGCTAAATATGCACATTTTCGAACAAAACCTATATGCATTGTGTAATATGATGTTACAGGACTGTCATCTGATGAAGTATATCAAGGTTAGTCCAAAATTATATATCTTTTGCTGTATTGTTACGATCGCTAACCTGTGCTGCTGGTAAATTGCTTGTGTTTCTGGCTATTGTGCTAAGCTAATATAATGCTATATTGTGTTTTCGCTGTAAAACACTTAAAAAATCTGACATATTGGCTGGATTCACAAGATGTTGGGCTTTCATTTGTTGTATGCTGTGTATTTTTCAGAAATGTTTTAAGATGAGTAATTAGGTATTTGACGTTGGTCTCTGTAATTATTCTGGCAGCTTCGGCACTATTTCAGATTGCAGCTGCAATGTAGAACTGTGATTTATACCTGAAATATGCACATTTTTCTAAAAAAACATATGCTATACAATAAATATGTTATCAGACTGTCATCTTATGAAGTTGTTTCTTGGTTAGTGGCTATATATATCTTTATTTGGTCGAAATTGTGATAGCTACCCATGCAGGAAAAAAATGGTGGGAAAAAAAAGTTGTGTCTTTTGCTATCGTGGTTAGCTAATAGATTTACATATTGTGTCTTCCCTGTAAAACATTTTGAAAATCAGAAATGATGGCTGGATTCACAAGATGTGTATCTTTCATCTGGTGTCTTGGACTTGTGATTTAATGATATTTAGATGCTAGTATTCACTTGTGACACTATGCTAGGCTATGCTAGTCAGCTTTTTTACTGTGGGGGGTGCTCCCGGATCCGGGATGCTGTGCAAGTAGAAGTTAATCAACGTTTCAGTAAAAGTGCCGGTTTTAGCCAGCCGGCTAATTTTCAACCGCAGTCCCTGGGCAGGTTATTAACTTCTACCGCCTCAGAAACCCGGATCCGGGAGCACCCCCCACCTCCCCCACCAGTAAAAAAGCTGAATAGCATAGCTAGCATAGCGTCACAAGTAAATAGTAGCATCTAAATATCATTCAATCACAAGTCCAAGATACCAGATGAAAGATCCACTTCTTGTGAATCCAGCAATCATTTCTGATTTGTAAAATGTTTTACAGGGAAGACACAATATGTAAATCTATTAGCTAACCACGTTAGCAAAAGACACCATTTTTCTTTGTCCACCATTTTTTCTCTCCACCAGTAGCTATCACCAATTCGGCCAAATAAAGATATTGATAGCCACTAACCAAGAAAAAACCTCATCAGATGACAGTCTGATAACATATTTATTGTATAGGATAGGTTTTGTTAGAAAAATGTGCATATTTCAGGTAGAAATCATAGTTTACAATTGCACCCACCATCACAACTCGACTAGAATAAATACAGAGAGCAACGTGTATTACCTAATTACTAATCATAAAACATTTCTTAAAAATACACAGCGTACACTAATTGAAAGACACAGATCCTGTGAATCCAGACAATATTTCAGATTTTCTAAGTGTCTTACAGAGAAAACACAATAAATCGTTATATTAGCATACCACATGTGCAAACATTACCCCAGCATTGATTCACGGCAAAAAGAGCGATAGCATTATCACCACCAAAATGTATTAATTTTTTCACTAACCTTCTCAGAATTCTTCAGATGACACTCCTGTAACATCATATTACAACATACATATAGAGTTTGTTCGAAAATGTGCATATTTAGCCACCAAAATCGTGGTTATACAATGAGAAAAGTAGCCAAGCTGGTCAGAAAATGTCGGGCGCCATATTGGACAGTGATCTTGTCTAATGCATAAATACTCATAAACTTGACTAAAAAATACAGGGTGGACAGCGATTGAAAGACAATTTAGTTCTTAATGCAATCGCTGAATTACATTTTTTAAATTATCCTTACTGTTCAATACAGGTTGCGCCAAAGCGAAGCTACTCCAAAGAAAATGGCGGGATAAGCGTTTAACATTTTTCGACAGAACAACGATTTATCATCATAAATAGTTCTTACTATTAGCTGAACTGCCATCAGAATCTTGGGCAATGAATCCTTTCTCCGGTCTAATCGTCTTTTGGTCGAAAGATGTCCTCTTGTCCCGTCGAAATGGCCACTAACGTTCAGCATGTACTAGAAAAGTGCCCAGCTCTTCGAAGTGCGTCACACAGAAATGCCATAAAATCGCCCTAAACGGATATAAATTGCTATAAAACGGTTTAAATTAACTACCTTATGATGTTTTTAACACCTATAACGAGTAAAAACATGACCGGAGATATATTACTGGCTAAACAACAGCTTGGAAGGAGGCCAGTCCGACGTCCATCGTGCGTCAGGCGCAGAGACGAAAAGACATGTACTTCCGGTCATTGGTCTTTTATACAGGCCCTGATTGCGCAATCGACTCCATTCAAAGTGTCACCACTTACTGACATCTAGAGGAAGACGTAGGCAGTGTTTGTATCCTCATAGCATTTACAGGGACCTTAAAACTGACCTGGGAACAGGGGCCAAGATTTCTGAAATCTCACTCCCTGTCATGAAAAGTGCTGTAGAAGGAGTTCTGTTTCACTCAGAGACATAATTCCAACGGCTATAGAAACTAGAGAGTGTTTTCTATCCAATAATAATAATAATATGCATATTGTACAAGCAAGAATTGAGTACTGGGCAGTTTAATTTGGCAACATCAAAAAAAAAAAAGTGCTAACAGCTCCCCCTATTGAGTAGAGGTTAAAAACAATTACAATATAGACAATAGCAACATAGAACAAGCAAGACATAGCAACATAGGACAAGCAAGACGTAGCATACAGACAGAGCAACATAGAACAAAAAGCAGCAAGACAAAATTCATAAAAGCAACAAAGTGTTTCCACACCTCACAAGTTACAGACAACAGACATGGAAAGCGGCAACACACAGCTAGGGACCATGTTCGCAAATCTGATTGACCTTTAGCCATGTCTTCAAGCATTTTGTGAAAGTGTGATATGTGGTGCAGTTATGTGTGTCTGATGGCAGTGTATTCCAGACATGGGAAGCTCTCACAGAAAAAGTGGATTTACTAAAGGTGCTTTTCCTTAGGGGAACTACACAGTCACCTCTCATGGCAGACCTTGTGGATCTGCTGCCATATGTTTGGGTTTTCTGTTTAAACCTCTTCAGGCTGCAGGGTGAATATTGAAAAAACTGGAAAATATGCGCACATTTTCAAACGGCCTCTTAAGAATTTTTTGATCTTCCAATATGCATATATTTACTATTATTGGATAGAAAACAGTCTATAGTTTCTAAAAACGTTTGAATTGTTTCTCTAAGTTGAACAGAACTATTTTTACAGCCCATTTCCTATCCAGAATTGAGATTTCCAAATGCGAGGTCTCTCTTTAAGACCTTGTCTATATAAGGTCATGTCACTTAGGACCGTAGAAACACGTCACACGCCTTCATCTGGGTGTAATGCGGAAGTGAGAGAAGAAAGGAGTCGAATATCTCTTTCAGGGGCTGAACACCACAACTTCTTGTGAGACCTACGCAGTTTAATTTTTTTTCCGGGCGCGAGTCAGAACCTGGACTCGGCTCCTGGAATACGCTCGTTTAAGGTGAATATGACCTCTGCCTACGATATTATTTGATACATGTCACAAAATCATCCTAAAGTATGTTTTTTCAATATACTTTAATTATATTATTGAAATTTATTCTGGACTTTAGACGTGATGCTTTGGAAGAATTGTTTGAAGAAGGAGAGGTTAGCGCCGCACGGCCATTGTGCTTGCTAAACCAAGAGGGAAATAGTTCGTTCTGGAACCCAACTAAAGACTGTACTGGACAATGGACCCCGTTACAACATTCTGATGGAATATCAACAAAGATAAGGACCCAATTTGGGATGCTTTTTCATATATCTGTCGAACTGTGCTATGCTAGCGCTTGACTAGAATCAATGCTGCCGTATGCTAGCTAATGTTGTAAGCTAATATAACGATATATTGTGTTTTCGCTGTAAAACACTTCAAAAATCGGAAATATTGGCTCTATTCACACGATCTTTGTCTTTCATTAGCTATCCACCATATGTTTTTCTGAAATGTTTTATGAGGTGTAATTAGTAGTTGACGTTGGTGTCTGTATTTTCTCTGGCTACTCCCGTGCGATTTCAGACTGTAGCTATGATGGTAGCAGTAATGTAAAACTGATTTATAGCTAAAATATGCACATTTTATGAACAAAACATAGATTTATTGTGTAACATGTTATAGGACTGTCATCTGAGGTAGTTTTTTCTAGGTTGTTTAGGTTGGTTGTAGGTTAGTTAGGTTGGCTTGTGCATGCTACTTGAATCATACTTGTGCTGCTGCTACATGTCTGTCCACTTTTTTATTTGGTGGTGAGCTAACATAAATATATGTGGTGTTTTCTCTGTAAAACATTTAAAAAATCGGACATGTTGGCTGGATTGACAAGATGTTTATCTTTCAAATGCTGTATTGGACTTGTTAATGTGTGAAAGTTAAATATTTTTAAAAAATAGATTTTGAATTTCGCGCCCTGCAATAGAGCTGGATGTTGTCATAAGTGTACCGATATCGGGACAGCCCGCCTAACAGGTTAACAAAAATACTGAGTGGAGGGGGAGCCAAGCCATTTAGGATCTTGAATACAAGACATGCATCGGTGTATTGCACAAGATTTTCCCAACTCAGGAGCTCATGCTTTCTGAGGATGTGACAGTGATGATGGCTATTGGGCTTCCTATCAAGCACTTTGAGAGCCTGTTTGTAGACAGACTGAATAGGTCTTACTGTTGTACAGCAAGCTTGGGCCCAACTAGTCAAGCAGTATGTTAAGTGGGGGAGTATCATAGATTTGAAGTACAGTTTTGCTACCTCTGTAGTCAAACAATTTCGTATAAATCGGAAATTAGCTAGGTTGATTTTGGTTATTTGAATTACCTTTTTCACATGCTTTTTAAAAGAGAGGTTGGAATCAAGTATGATGCCAAGGTACTTAAAATCAGATACCACCTGGAGCTTCTCCCCTGACACATAGACATCTGGCTCAGTAGCATCTGTTGCCCTCTTTGTGAAGAACATGCAAACAGTTTTTTTCACATTGAGATGCAAACACGAGTCACTGAGCCACTTTGTAACCTGGACCATTACAGTAGTGAGTTCTTGTGCAGCTTGTTGTTTGCTCTTTGCATGCACATATATCACTGTATCATCTGCATACATTTGAACTTCAGACCCAGTACAGACAGAAGGCAGATCATTAATGTACAGGCTGAACAGGAGGGGCCCCAGTATTGACCCTTGGGGCACGCCCACATCATAGCTAAGAGTGGGCGACAGCTCATTGCTCACTCTGACACACTGAGTTCTGTCTTCAAGGTATGATTTCATCTAGCTGATCTAGCTGGTTTGTCATAACATATAATCGAGACAGTAGATCTAGCTGGTCTGTCATAATATAATAGAGACATTAGATCTAGCTGGTCTGTCATAATATAATAGAGACAGTAGATCTAGCTGGTTTGTCATAATATAATAGCGACAATAGATCTAGCTGGTCTATCATAATATAATAGAGACATTAGATCTAGCTGGCCTGTCATAATATAATAGAGACAGTAGATCTAGCTGGTCTGTCATAATATAATATATACTGTAGATCTAGCTGGTCTGTCATAATACAATAGAGACATTAGATCTAGCTGGTCTGTCATAATATAATAGAGACAGTATATCTAGCTGGTCTGTCATAATATAATAGAGACAGTTATCTAGCTGGTCTGTCATAATATAATAGAGACAGTAGATCTAGCTGGTCTGTCATAATATAATAGATACTGTAGATCTAGCTGGTCTGTCATAATAAAATAGAGGCAGTAGATCTAGCTGGTCTGTCATAATGTAATAGAGACATTAGATCTAGCTGGTCTGTTATAATATAATAGAGACAGTAGATCTAGCTGGCCTGTCATAATATAATAGAGACAGTATATCTAGCTGAACTGTCATAATATAATAGAGACAGTAGATCTAGCTGGTCTGTCATAATATAATAGAGATAGTAGATCTAGCTGGTCTGTCATAATATAATAGAGACAGTAGATCTAGCTGGTCTGTCATAATATAATAGAGACAGTAGATCTAGCTGGTCTGTCAAAATATAATAGAGACATTAGATCTAGCTGGTCTGTCGTAATAGAGACAGTATATCTAGGTGGTCTGTCATAATAGAGACAGTATATCTAGCTGGTCTTTCATAATAAACAGAGACAGTAGATCTAGCTGGTCTGTCATAATATAATAGAGACAGTAGATCTAGCTGAACTGTCATAATATAATAGAGACAGTAGATCTAGCGGGTCTGTCATAATATAATAGAGACAGTAGATCTAGGTTGTCTGTCATAATATAATAGAGACAGTAGATCTAGCTGGTTTGTCATAACATAATCGAGACAGTAGATCTAGCTGGTCTGTCATAATATAATAGAGACATTAGATCTAGCTGGTCTGTCATAATATAATAGAGACAGTAGATCTAGCTGGTTTGTAATAATATAATAGAGACATTAGATCTAGCTGGTCTGTCATAATATAATAGAGACAGTTATCTAGCTGGTCTGTCATAATATAATAGAGACAGTAGATCTAGCTGGTCTGTCATAATATAATAGATACTGTAGATTTAGCTGGTCAGACATAATATAATAGAGGCAGTAGATCTAGCTGGTCTGTCATAATGTAATAGAGACATTAGATCTAGCTGGTCTGTCATAATATAATAGAGACAGTAGATCTAGCTGGCCTGTCATAATATAATAGATACTTTAGATCTAGCTGGTCTATCATAATATAATAGAGACATTAGATCTAGCTGGTCTGTCATAATATAATAGAGACAGAGATCTAGCTGGTCTGTCATACTATAATAGAGACAGTATATCTAGCTGAACTGTCATAATATAATAGAGACAGTAGATCTAGCTAGTCTGTCATAATATAATAGAGACAGTAGATCTAGCTGGTCTGTCATAATATAATAGAGACAGTAGATCTAGCTGGTCTGTCATAATATAATATAGACATTAGATCTAGCTGGTTTGTCATAATATAATAGAGACATTAGATCTAGCTGGTCTGTCATAATTTAATAGGGACATTAGATCTAGCTGGTCTGTCATAATATAATAGAGACAGTATATCTAGCTGGTCTGTCATAATATAATAGAGACAGTTATCTAGCTGGTCTGTCATAATATAATAGAGACAGTAGATCTAGCTGGTCTGTCATAATATAATAGATACTGTAGATCTAGCTGGTCTGTCATAATGTAATAGAGACATTAGATCTAGCTGGTCTGTTATAATATAATAGAGACAGTAAATCTAGCTGGCCTGTCATAATATAATAGAGACAGTATATCTAGCTGAACTGTCATAATATAATAAAGACAGTAGATCTAGCTGGTCTGTCATAATATAATAGAGATAGTAGATCTAGCTGGTCTGTCATAATATAATAGAGACAGTAGATCTAGCTGGTCTGTCATAATATAATAGAGACAGTAGATCTAGCTGGTCTGTCATAATATAATAGAGACATTAGATCTAGCTGGTCTGTCATAATAGAGACAGTATATCTAGGTGGTCTGTCATAATAGAGACAGTATATCTAGCTGGTCTGTCATAATAAACAGAGACAGTAGATCTAGCTGGTCTGTCATAATATAATAGAGACAGTAGATCTAGCTGAACTGTCATAATATAATAGAGACAGTAGATCTAGCTGGTCTGTCATAATATAATAGAGACAGTAGATCTAGGTTGTCTGTCATAATATAATAGAGACAGTAGATCTAGCTGGTTTGTCATAACATAATCGAGACAGTAGATCTAGCTGGTCTGTCATAATATAATAGAGACATTAGATCTGGCTGGTCTGTCAAAATATAATAGAGACAGTAGATCTAGCTGGTTTGTAATAATATAATAGAGACATTAGATCTAGCTGGTCTGTCATAATATAATAGAGACAGTTATCTAGCTGGTCTGTCATAATATAATAGAGACAGTAGATCTAGCTGGTCTGTCATAATATAATAGATACTGTAGATTTAGCTGGTCAGACATAATATAATAGAGGCAGTAGATCTAGCTGGTCTGTCATAATGTAATAGAGACATTAGATCTAGCTGGTCTGTCATAATATAATAGAGACAGTAGATCTAGCTGGCCTGTCATAATATAATAGATACTTTAGATCTAGCTGGTCTGTCATAATATAATAGAGACAGGGATCTAGCTGGTCTGTCATAATATAATAGAGACAGTATATCTAGCTGAACTGTCATAATATAATAGAGACAGTAGATCTAGCTAGTCTGTCATAATATAATAGAGACAGTAGATCTAGCTGGTCTGTCATAATATAATATAGACATTAGATCTAGCTGGTCTGTCAGTATATCTAGCTGGTCTGTCATAATAATACTCTCTCAGTTTAGTAACAATCTCTCAGTTTAGTAATACTCTCTCGGTTTAGTAATATTCTCTCAGTTTTGGAATACTCTCTCAGTTTAGTAATACTCTCTCAGTTGAGTAATAGTCTCTCAGTTTAGGAACACGCTCTCAGTTTAGTAATACTCTCTCGGTTTAGTAATATTCTCTCAGTTTTGGAATACTCTCTCAGTTTAGTAATACTCTCTCAGTTTAGTAATACAACCTCAGTTTAGTAAAACTCTCTCGGTTTAGTAATACAACCTCAGTTTAGTAATACTCTCTCAGTTTAGTAATACTCCCTCAGTTTAGTAATACTCTCTCAGTTTAGTAATACTCTCTCAGTTTAGGAACACTCACTCACATTTAGTAATACTCTCTCAGTTTAGTAATACTCTCTCTGTTTAGTAATATTCTCTCAGTTTTGGAATACTCTCTCAGTTTAGTAATACTCTCTCAGTTTAGTAATACTCTCTCAGTTTAGTAATACTCTCTCAGTTGAGTAATATTCTCTCAGTTTAGGAACACTCTCTCAGTTTAGTAATACTCCCTCAGTTTAGTAATACTCTCTCAGTTTAGTAATACTCTCTCAGTTTAGGAACACTCACTCACATTTAGTAATACTCTCTCAGTTTAGTAATACTCTCTCTGTTTAGTAATATTCTCTCAGTTTTGGAATACTCTCTCAGTTTAGTAATACTCTCTCAGTTTAGTAATACTCTCTCAGTTTAGTAATACTCTCTCAGTTGAGTAATATTCTCTCAGTTTAGGAACACTCTCTCAGTTTAGTAATACTCTCTCAGTTTAGTAATACTCTCTCGGTTTAGTAATATTCTCTCAGTTTTGGAATACTCTCTCAGTTCAGTAATATTCTCTCGGTTTAGGAACACTCTCTCAGTTTAGTAATACTCTCTCAGTTTAGTAATACTATCTCAGTTTAGTAATACTCTCTCGGTTTAGTAATATTCTCTCAGTTTTGGAATACTCTCTCAGTTCAGTAATATTCTCTCGGTTTAGTAATACAACCTCAGTTTAGTAATACTCTCTCAGTTTAGTAAAACTCTCTCGGTTTAGTAATACAACCTCAGTTTAGTAATACTCTCTCAGTTTAGTAATACTCTCTCAGTTTAGTAATACTCTCTCAGTTGAGTAATAGTCTCTCAGTTTAGGAACACGCTCTCAGTTTAGTAATACTCCCTCAGTTTAGTAATACTCTCTCAGTTTAGGAACACTGTCGCAGTTTAGTAATACTCTCTCGGTTTAGTAATATTCGCTCAGTTTAGGAATACTCTCTCAGTTTAGTAATATTCTCTCAGTTTTGGAATACTCTCTCAGTTTAGTAATACTCTCTCAGTTGAGTAATATTCTCTCAGTTTAGGAACACTCTCTCAGTTTAGTAATACTCTCTCAGTTTAGTAAAACTCTCTCGGTTTAGTAATACAACCTCAGTTTAGTAATACTCCCTCAGTTTAGTAATACTCTCTCAGTTTAGTAATACTCTCTCGGTTTAGTAATACTCCCTCAGTTTAGTAATACTCTCTCAGTTTAGTAATACTCCCTCAGTTTAGTAATACTCTCTCAGTTTAGTAATACTCTCTCAGTTTAGTAATACTCTCTCGGTTTAGTAATACAACCTCAGTTTAGTAATACTCTCTCAGTTTAGTAATACTCCCTCAGTTTAGTAATACTCTCTCAGTTTAGGAACACTGTCGCAGTTTAGTAATACTCTCTCAGTTTAGTAATACTCTCTCGGTTTAGTAATATTCGCTCAGTTTAGGAATACTCTCTCAGTTTAGTAATATTCTCTCAGTTTTGGAATACTCTCTCAGTTTAGTAATACTCTCTCAGTTGAGTAATATTCTCTCAGTTTAGGAACACTCTCTCAGTTTAGTAATACTCTCTCAGTTTAGTAAAACTCTCTCGGTTTAGTAATACAACCTCAGTTTAGTAATACTCTCTCAGTTTAGTAATACTCCCTCAGTTTAGTAATACTCTCTCAGTTTAGTAATACTCTCTCGGTTTAGTAATACTCCCTCAGTTTAGTAATACTCTCTCAGTTTAGTAATACTCCCTCAGTTTAGTAATACTCTCTCAGTTTAGTAATATTCTCTCAGTTTAGTAATACTCTCTCAGTTTATTAATACTCTCTCAGTTTAGTAATACTCTCTCGGTTTAGTAATACTCCCTCAGTTTAGTAATACTCTCTCAGTTTAGTAATACTCCCTCAGTTTAGTAATACTCTCTCAGTTTAGTAATACTCTCTCAGTTTAGTAATACTCTCTCAGTTGAGTAATAATCTCTCCGTTCAGGTAATATTCTCTCAGTTTTGGAATACTCTCTCAGTTTAGTAATACGCTCTCAGTTTAGTAATACTCTCTCAGTTTAGTAACACTCTCTCAGTTTAGTAATACTCTCACAGTTTTGTAACAATCTCTCAGTTTAGCAATACTCTCTCAGTTTAGTAAAACTCTCTCGGTTTAGTAATACAACCTCAGTTTAGTAAAACTCTCTCGGTTTAGTAATACAACCTCAGTTTAGTAATACTCCCTCAGTTTAGTAATACTCTCTCAGTTTAGGAACACTCACTCACATTTAGTAATACTCTCTCAGTTTAGTAATACTCTCTCGGTTTAGTAATATTCTCTCAGTTTTGGAATACTCTCTCAGTTTAGTAATACTCTCTCAGTTTAGTAATACTCTCTCAGTTTAGTAATACTCTCTCAGTTGAGTAATATTCTCTCAGTTTAGGAACACTCTCTCAGTTTAGTAATACTCTCTCAGTTTAGTAATACAACCTCAGTTTAGTAAAACTCTCTCGGTTTAGTAATACAACCTCAGTTTAGTAATACTCTCTCAGTTTAGTAATACTCCCTCAGTTTAGTAATACTCTCTCAGTTTAGTAATACTCTCTCAGTTTAGGAACACTCACTCACATTTAGTAATACTCTCTCAGTTTAGTAATACTCTCTCTGTTTAGTAATATTCTCTCAGTTTTGGAATACTCTCTCAGTTTAGTAATACTCTCTCAGTTTAGTAATACTCTCTCAGTTTAGTAATACTCTCTCAGTTGAGTAATATTCTCTCAGTTTAGGAACACTCTCTCAGTTTAGTAATACTCTCTCAGTTTAGTAATACTATCTCAGTTTAGTAATACTCTCTCAGTTTAGTAATACTCTCTCAGTTTAGTAATACTCTCTCAGTTGAGTAATATTCTCTCAGTTTAGGAACACTCTCTCAGTTTAGTAATACTCTCTCAGTTTAGTAATACTCTCTCGGTTTAGTAATATTCTCTCAGTTTTGGAATACTCTCTCAGTTCAGTAATATTCTCTCGGTTTAGGAACACTCTCTCAGTTTAGTAATACTCTCTCAGTTTAGTAATACTATCTCAGTTTAGTAATACTCTCTCGGTTTAGTAATATTCTCTCAGTTTTGGAATACTCTCTCAGTTCAGTAATATTCTCTCGGTTTAGTAATACAACCTCAGTTTAGTAATACTCTCTCAGTTTAGTAAAACTCTCTCGGTTTAGTAATACAACCTCAGTTTAGTAATACTCTCTCAGTTTAGTAATACTCTCTCAGTTGAGTAATAGTCTCTCAGTTTAGGAACACGCTCTCAGTTTAGTAATACTCCCTCAGTTTAGTAATACTCTCTCAGTTTAGGAACACTGTCGCAGTTTAGTAATACTCTCTCGGTTTAGTAATATTCGCTCAGTTTAGGAATACTCTCTCAGTTTAGTAATATTCTCTCAGTTTTGGAATACTCTCTCAGTTTAGTAATACTCTCTCAGTTGAGTAATATTCTCTCAGTTTAGGAACACTCTCTCAGTTTAGTAATACTCTCTCAGTTTAGTAAAACTCTCTCGGTTTAGTAATACAACCTCAGTTTAGTAATACTCCCTCAGTTTAGTAATACTCTCTCAGTTTAGTAATACTCTCTCGGTTTAGTAATACTCCCTCAGTTTAGTAATACTCTCTCAGTTTAGTAATACTCCCTCAGTTTAGTAATACTCTCTCAGTTTAGTAATACTCTCTCAGTTTAGTAATACTCTCTCAGTTGAGTAATAATCTCTCTGTTCAGGTAATATTCTCTCAGTTTTGGAATACTCTCTCAGTTTAGTAACACTCTCTCAGTTTAGTAATACTCTCTCAGTTTAGTAATACTCTCTCAGTTTAGTAACAATCTCTCAGTTTAGTAATACTCTCTCGGTTTAGTAATATTCTCTCAGTTTTGGAATACTCTCTCAGTTTAGTAATACTCTCTCAGTTGAGTAATAGTCTCTCAGTTTAGGAACACGCTCTCAGTTTAGTAATACTCTCTCGGTTTAGTAATATTCTCTCAGTTTTGGAATACTCTCTCAGTTTAGTAATATTCTCTCGGTTTAGTAATACAACCTCAGTTTAGTAATACTCTCTCAGTTTAGTAAAACTCTCGGTTTAGTAATACAACCTCAGTTTAGTAATACTCTCTCAGTTTAGTAATACTCCCTCAGTTTAGTAATACTCTCTCAGTTTAGGAACACTGTCGCAGTTTAGTAATACTCTCTCAGTTTAGTAATACTCTCTCGGTTTAGTAATATTCGCTCAGTTTAGGAATACTCTCTCAGTTTAGTAATATTCTCTCAGTTTTGGAATACTCTCTCAGTTTAGTAATACTCTCTCAGTTGAGTAATATTCTCTCAGTTTAGGAACACTCTCTCAGTTTAGTAATACTCTCTCAGTTTAGTAAAACTCTCTCGGTTTAGTAATACAACCTCAGTTTAGTAATACTCTCTCAGTTTAGTAATACTCCCTCAGTTTAGTAATACTCTCTCAGTTTAGTAATACTCTCTCGGTTTAGTAATACTCCCTCAGTTTAGTAATACTCTCTCAGTTTAGTAATACTCCCTCAGTTTAGTAATACTCTCTCAGTTTAGTAATATTCTCTCAGTTTAGTAATACTCTCTCAGTTTATTAATACTCTCTCAGTTTAGTAATACTCTCTCGGTTTAGTAATACTCCCTCAGTTTAGTAATACTCTCTCAGTTTAGTAATACTCCCTCAGTTTAGTAATACTCTCTCAGTTTAGTAATAC